>NC_092344.1:99374289-99674289 GCF_963676685.1 Mytilus edulis
TGCATCTCATCGTAAAAAATAGTGTGTTCATTGTATACAGAATTGCTAAGATATTTTGAAAACATTTCATTGCCCCCCCCTCCCGATTACAAGTGCAAACTTTTTGGCAATTGTTTTTATATTCTAATTTGAGCATTTTCGAATTATACGGATGCTAGCAGATACATGTGGTAAATATACTAAACCAGAAGAAAAATGTCAAAGATAGAGAAACGTGGCGTTAAACATCAGCAATAAATCAAAATCAATACTATATCATAAAGAATATCGACAATCTTTTGTGGAATACGAGATATATCCTTTGTTGTATTGAGAACTATTTCCTCATTATATTTGTCTCAAAATCTCATACATCTTCGCCATATATTAATTCTTTTAAAAAATGATAATTACGCATTTTGTCTCGGTCAAGGATTTTTATAGTAAGTAAATCTTTATATACAGGTGGAGACCGTCAAAAGTTTTGTTCATACATGAAGAGTGTACTTTTTTTTTTACGGAGATTGAGATATAACTTAAAAACAGATGTACAAATTAATGTTTAATATGCCTACCAAAATAATCCCCCCTCCCCAAAAAAAACAAAGAAAACACAAAAAAAAAAAAAAAAAAAAAAAAAAAAAAAAAAAAAAAAAAAAAAACACAATTGCACACAGGCTGAGACATGACTCGTAAATGTTTGTTTTGTTATTTAGTTCATCCAAACAAATGAGGGAAAGGGGGGGGGGGGGGGGGGATCGGAACTCCGGGATCGGGTATTTTTAAATACAGGATTTCGGAATTAATCTTTTCGGGATCCGGGAATTCTTTTTTCGAATTTCGGGATGGCGGGATTTATTTTAAATTACTTTAAATTCGGGACCTCTGGATTTCATTTTATTAAAGCGGCCGGGATTTCGAAATCAGGACCCCTCCTATTTTTTTAGTAGGTATATAGTAGTAGTAGTATGATATAGAGATGATCGATATAATCTCGTTCTCGACCTTCAAGTTTTATGGGTGAAATAGAATTGAGAACAGTTCTATTCTATATTTGAGATGCTACTTTCAGGGTACATTTTTATTTTTTATTCGGTTAATTTTTACCCATATATATATATATAATTTTTATATAGAACAATTTCCTTTGAGGAGACAACCATGACGAATCAATACTAGTAAGACAATTCTTTTAAGGATCCACTGAATGTTCTTTTATTAGGATAATATTCCATGTATAACTCTTTAAACCATAAACTATTTATATATGTATCTATTAAACAGATTTGTGTTCTATTTTTAACATCGAAACCATCAACAAAATTGCAGACGTGAAAGAAAACACCATTAGAAAAAAACAAACACGTCAGAATACAAAATGTAGCGATGGATTAATGATCGTGAAACGTCATTTTTGTTTATTTTTCATTTGTTATAGTCTAAAAACTGTTGTATGAATATTAAATTATTGTTCCGACCGTAAAGAAGGTTAAAAATTAAATGTATTATAGTTTAGTGTCATCTATATGACTGACTGACAGCAGCGGATAATTTATGACCAGTATTAATTTATGTGGTTCATTTCCTTTTCGCTACTTTGAAAATAATTATTCCGAATGGTGTGATAATTTTCAAAATAGGGGATATCTAGTCTTACCGTACAAGACTAAGTTTAGTATTAATGTCCCAAACTTGCCCCCCCATTCTGCTTATTTCCTGCTACACGATGTCTTTTTCCAGTGAATATAGGGTTTTTGTATGGACAGTTTTTGACATACTACATATAGAATACAGGGGCGGATCCAGGATTTTGCAAAGTGGGGCGAAGTTTTTTAAATTCGCCGAGCGGAGCGAGGCGAACAAATTTTGGGACCTTTTTTTGGCTAAAAAACATAAAATAAGTGTAAAATGCACTTTTTAAACGGTTCTTGACGTGGGGCATGTATATTTAATAGTTGCTGTTAAGTGTAAGAGTTGGACATTTTTGATGTTGTATTCTCCCCATAAATTGTCTATCATAAAATTATAGTATGGGTCAAAAGCTATGAACTGATATATTTGATGTGGGACTTGTCAGTAAAAAAATTGACATGGAAAATTCTCGCTTGTTGTATGTTAAGTTAGCATAAACTCACAGATTTCTTGTTGTAAACAAGATACACGCCGCGCTATTCGATGAATTTTACAATACGAGCGACACGAGTTAAAAAGACAAACAAGCAATTTTTATACAAATGTTTGGTTGATATGTTTTACCCAACACAATTGAAAATTAACAAAAGGCTATTAATGAGTCTGAAACGACAACGAATTTGTGAATGACGGTCGACAAATGGAGACATAAAGGCCACACCAGCAGGCAGGTTGCAGTCTGATCTTGATAAAAGTATTCGATATATCAGTTCATGCAAACCCCCGTCCCGAAAAAAAATACGCCCGTTTTTTTTATTTATTATGTTCATTTAATGCTATATTATTCTGTTGGAAATTTTCGTTTCTATTAGCCAAAAAGTGGACAAGATTATTGTTTTCAATCTAAATACGGCCAGACTCTCAGATCTCAGACTGCCTCCTCAAACAATGGCTCGAACCTTGCACTTTAAATCTATCCAGAGCTTATACTGACTGGGGATAATTATTCAGCTATGTTATTTTAAGATAGGCGCGGGCGTTTGGGGTTAAACATAATTTCGTAGGTAAATAATATTAATGTGGAACTTTTTTCATGAGATTATAATAGAGTATAACTTTTTTTGGTTGAATTGTGAAATAGAAGTCAATACGTTCTTGCTCACTCCTTTGTCAATTTGTATATTGATGTTTTGTAACTTGTCGATTCGTAAATTGTCAATTTGTATATTGATGTTTTGTAACTTGCCGATTTGTAAATTGTCAATGTGTATATTGATGATTTGTAACTTGTCGATTAGTTAAATGTCATCATTTGTATTATGGGTTACAATGTACCAAATAAAATTACATGGGCGCAGCCATTTTATGAAGGGAACATGACATAGAGATAAAAATAGATGGCTCTCTGTGATTGGTTGTTATATCTTTTATATATTTTTCTTCTGGCAAGTATTATGAATGAAGTTTCATGCAAGCACAAATTTGTCCTTAAATGTATAGTATGAAGGGCCGGAAATATTTTTTTTATGTTGCTCAAAATTAGGGAAATTTTTCTGCGAAATCGTCAGGTATCGTGAAAAACCCCAAAATTCACCAAGAAAAGCCATGGGACCATATATATTTGAGTGCGGTAAAATCGCAAATAGATATCGAGCTTCAATTAGACAACAGCAGTTTTTCCATAATTAGTTTATTAAAAGCGCCTTTTAAGGAGATAATTGCTAAAAATAGCATTGCCGTCAATGGGGGCCACCATTTAGTACTTTATATCCTATGCTAACGATCATTATGACGACAGATGGCGCTCGGTTTCTTCTTATGTGTATAAGCCTCCTGTAAGTAGGAGCACCTCCATATGAAATATAAACCTAAGTCAATTAATCAATTAATTACAGCACATTCGTCTAAGAGAAAGAAAAAAAATTGCATTTGTCAAATGAGAATGAACTTGTTTGCTAAAATTGAAGAAATGCTACAGGATTTTGAAAATGAATATGAAAACAGTCATGAAGACGACCTTCAAAACGAAAATCAGGTGTTTGAGTTTGGATATCTGCCGACCAGTTAAAACAAGTGTGAAAACTGTTGATCACTGTTGCTCACCACTATTTCTACATAATTGTGATGAGGAAAAACAGTGCGGTCTCGACAGTATATTGAACTCTGACACAAAATAGTACTTTTGATGTCATTGTTTACTTAAACTAACCAACAAATATGCAGAAATGAAACTTCTGGTGAAAGGGCAATATATTTAGACCATTTTGAGTCAAAATTCACTTGTCTATGAGTTTGCGTTAAAAATTCAGGATTAATGCGCTTCATAGTACACTAATTTAAGATTTCCAGAAAACAGGGAGTTATTTTGGTAGTACCTGTGTTTTCAAGATCAGAAATTTCATATAAGACTTTAAACATTGGTTGAAAATTGGCATGTAGAAAGGTGATACATGTACAATTTAGGATATACCTGGTTTCCTTGAAGTTAAACTTAAGGTAAAATATTTAGATAGCTGTGAAAATTGCAAGATTCGGTTGAACAGAAAGGGATTTTTAATTGGTGGTTTGACACCTTTATTTTCGTTTTCCTCCCAAAATAACACAAACTGAAAAATCATAAGAAAAGATGACAAATGCGACTATACCTATATAGAACACAGAGGCATGATGATCAATTCATAGAAGAAGGAAGAGAAGCGACACACAAAATTAGGTCTTCTCGTTTATTAGTATAGATACTCTAACTTTTCTTTTACAGTACTTTGTATATCCCCATCCCTGTTTCACTTGAATTATTGTCAGCTTATTCGAATATGAGCATGTTTTCTGGAATGTTTGAAATAAATGCAATTCATCTAATGTTTGAATGTAAATTTACACAATCATGTAATTATAAACATTTAGCATGTTTTAAAAACAAAAAGAAAGGTTTATAAGTGCAACACACGGTATTTTTGGACAAGAAATCAATTTTTCTTACACTTTTAAAATTCAAATGAAGTAAAACAAGAAATCAATCTGGTTGACGCAACAATGACAATCTGTTACACAGAATAATAGTGGTGCATTTCTTTCCAGTGGGTCTCAATCAACACTTATTTACAGAAATCTTGGTAAGAATTTAGTCTTAGATGCTTGATTTTTTTATTAGTTGTTATTGGCTTTGAACAAGCTGTCAGTAACTGTGTGTAGTGGCGGATACAGAAGGGGGGCATGAGGGCGTACGCCCCCCTTTTGCTTGGACTTAGACTAGACTTCGTAAACTTTGCCATTTCCCGTGTATTTAATTTTTATGAGACATTTCTTTTCATATACAGATTTTTTTTTTCGCCAGTATTTACTGATTATTTCAAAAGTAAAACTACAAAATACTGAACTCCGAGGAAAGTTCAAAACGGAAAGTCCCTAATCAAATGGCAAATTCAAATGATAAAACACATCAAACGAATGGACAACAACTGTCATATTCCTGACTTGGTACAGGCATTTTCAAATGTAGAAAATGATGGATTGAACCTGGTTTTATAGCGCTAAACCTCTAACTTATATGGCAGTCGCATCACAGTAGAGTGATTCGGTATGGTTGAGTTGACCAGTTCGTCGAAAAAACGTCACTCAGTCATTTTGAAATTCAAATTACAGGAACACATTTGCAATTCTGAGCATGAAAAATCATGACACCTTCAAAGCGACAAAGGAGTGAGCAAGAACGTATTGACTTCTATTTCACAATTCAACCAAAAAAAGTTATACTCTATTATAATCTCATGAAAAAAGTTCCACATTAATATTATTTACCTACGAAATTATGTTTAACCCCAAACGCCCGCGCCTATCTTAAAATAACATAGCTGAATAATTATCCCCAGTCAGTATAAGCTCTGGATAGATTTAAAGTGCAAGGTTCGAGCCATTGTTTGAGGAGGCAGTCTGAGATCTGAGAGTCTGGCCGTATTTAGATTGAAAACAATAATCTTGTCCACTTTTTGGCTAATAGAAACGAAAATTTCCAACAGAATAATATAGCATTAAATGAACATAATAAATAAAAAAACGGGCGTATTTTTTTCGGGACGGGGGTTTGCATGAACTGATATATCGAATACTTTTATCAAGATCAGACTGCAACCTGCCTGCTGGTGTGGCCTTTATGTCTCCATTTGTCGACCGTCATTCACAAATTCGTTGTCGTTTCAGACTCATTAATAGCCTTTTGTTAATTTTCAATTGTGTTGGGTAAAACATATCAACCAAACATTTGTATAAAAATTGCTTGTTTGTCTTTTTAACTCGTGTCGCTCGTATTGTAAAATTCATCGAATAGCGCGGCGTGTATCTTGTTTACAACAAGAAATCTGTGAGTTTATGCTAACTTAACATACAACAAGCGAGAATTTTCCATGTCAATTTTTTACTGACAAGTCCCACATCAAATATATCAGTTCATAGCTTTTGACCCATACTATAATTTTATGATAGACAATTTATGGGGAGAATACAACATCAAAAATGTCCAACTCTTACACTTAACAGCAACTATTAAATATACATGCCCCACGTCAAGAACCGTTTAAAAAGTGCATTTTACACTTATTTTATGTTTTTTAGCCAAAAAAAGGTCCCAAAATTTGTTCGCCTCGCTCCGCTCGGCGAATTTAAAAAACTTCGCCCCACTTTGCAAAATCCTGGATCCGCCCCTGTATTCTATATGTAGTATGTCAAAACTGTCCATACAAAAACCCTATATTCACTGGAAAAAGACATCGTGTAGCAGGAAATAAGCAGAATGGGGGGCAAGTTTGGGACATTAATACTAAACTTAGTCTTGTACGGTAAGACTAGATATCCCCTATTTTGAAAATTATCACACCATTCGGAATAATTATTTTCAAAGTAGCGAAAAGGAAATGAACCACATAAATTAATACTGGTCATAAATTATCCGCTGCTGTCAGTCAGTCATATAGATGACACTAAACTATAATACATTTAATTTTTAACCTTCTTTACGGTCGGAACAATAATTTAATATTCATACAACAGTTTTTAGACTATAACAAATGAAAAATAAACAAAAATGACGTTTCACGATCATTAATCCATCGCTACATTTTGTATTCTGACGTGTTTGTTTTTTTCTAATGGTGTTTTCTTTCACGTCTGCAATTTTGTTGATGGTTTCGATGTTAAAAATAGAACACAAATCTGTTTAATAGATACATATATAAATAGTTTATGGTTTAAAGAGTTATACATGGAATATTATCCTAATAAAAGAACATTCAGTGGATCCTTAAAAGAATTGTCTTACTAGTATTGATTCGTATGGTTGTCTCCTCAAAGGAAATTGTTCTATATAAAAATTATATATATATATATGGGTAAAAATTAACCGAATAAAAAATAAAAATGTACCCTGAAAGTAGCATCTCAAATATAGAATAGAACTGTTCTCAATTCTATTTCACCCATAAAACTTGAAGGTCGAGAACGAGATTATATCGATCATCTCTATATCATACTACTACTATATACCTACTAAAAAAATAGGAGGGGTCCTGATTTCGAAATCCCGGCCGCTTTAATAAAATGAAATCCAGAGGTCCCGAATTTAAAGTAATTTAAAATAAATCCCGCCATCCCGAAATTCGAAAAAAGAATTCCCGGATCCCGAAAAGATTAATTCCGAAATCCTGTATTTAAAAATACCCGATCCCGGAGTTCCGATCCCCCCCCCCTTTCCCTCATTTGTTTGGATGAACTAAATAACAAAACAAACATTTACGAGTCATGTCTCAGCCTGTGTGCAATTGTGTTTTTTTTTTTTTTTTTTTTTTTTTTTTTTTTTTTTTTTTTTTTTTTTTTGTGTTTTCTTTTTTTTTGGGGAGGGGGGATTATTTTGGTAGGCATATTAAACATTAATTTGTACATCTGTTTTTAAGTTATATCTCAATCTCCGTAAAAAAAAAAGTACACTCTTCATGTATGAACAAAACTTTTGACGGTCTCCACCTGTATATAAAGATTTACTTACTATAAAAATCCTTGACCGAGACAAAATGCGTAATTATCATTTTTTAAAAGAATTAATATATGGCGAAGATGTATGAGATTTTGAGACAAATATAATGAGGAAATAGTTCTCAATACAACAAAGGATATATCTCGTATTCCACAAAAGATTGTCGATATTCTTTATGATATAGTATTGATTTTGATTTATTGCTGATGTTTAACGCCACGTTTCTCTATCTTTGACATTTTTCTTCTAGTTTAGTATATTTACCACATGTATCTGCTAGCATCCGTATAATTCGAAAATGCTCAAATTAGAATATAAAAACAATTGCCAAAAAGTTTGCACTTGTAATCGGGAGGGGGGGGGGGGGGGGGGGCAATGAAATGTTTTCAAAATATCTTAGCAATTCTGTATACAATGAACACACTATTTTTTACGATGAGATGCATACTCAAGAGACAACCTACCGTGCGCTGCCTATACAATAAAAAATTGTAATATTTTGACACAGAGAAAATAATTTCGCTCGGGCTCATTTCTTAAAAGTCTTAAGAAACCTCAAATTAAAAAAAATAATGCATATGCTTTTTTTTTATAACTGAATGGATAGTTTTCATTATGTACATATACTTTTTTCTTAAGAAAATTCTTTAATTTGTTCATATTTAAAGAAGTTTACTTTATTTTCATTGCTTCCTTCCAGGAAGCAATTCCCCGACATATTTTCCGTATGCAAAGTGACCTCGGTGTGACCCATCTCGTAAAAATCCGGTGATCGCAATACGCATGAATGTCCTTAAAATAAACTATCATCTGATTGTACATGTTAAATACATGCTCAATATTCATGCTTTTTGTTGATTGTTGACAAACAGGTGACAATCGTTTATATTTAAACTTCGGCTTCAAAACACGAACTTTAATTACCTGCCATATTTTCACAACAACACTGACCGATTGAAAAAAAAAAATGACGATTATACGAAATTTATGCGAAAAAAATGATAAAATCGTGCACAGAAGACTAGTAAATTTATGACGTTTGTATGCATTAGTTCAAGAGTTGGAATAACATTATTTTTCACTCGTTTATTATGACTTTAAGATCCCAAATTCTAACTTTTAACAAGATCTTGACTTCGAGGAGAGTATATTTATCTGAAGCTGAAATGGAGTGAAGGATTTTTTGTTTGTATTTGAAAGATAGTTGAATTTATTTTCTTTCATCAAGGTGGGAACTTGAAAAATCAAAGAAATTCTAATGTTTCCTTCCATCCACTTGAATACTTAAAAATAAGAATCTCGTCACCTAAAAAAAATAAAATTAAAAATGAATAAATTAAACATATTTAGGATTGGAAAATTTAGGATTCTTACAATATTCTTAATTTGAAAATGAAATTTGATAAGTATATTTATAGACATAAACAATCCCATAATGGCAAAGTGAATTAAGATAGTTTTCAAACCTACATATATTAGAAAGATCCAAGCAGGTATTGAGTACGGGGTTGAAGCATACATTTTATACCTAAAAAAAACGCGAACCTGATAGAGCGCATGGCAACTGTGTAATTTGAATTTTTACTTGATAACATTTTTGTTCGCTTTGGAGATTCCGTATATCGTCAAGTTATTGGAATTCCAATGGGGACTAACTGTGCACCACTTATTGCGGACCTGTTTTTGTATTGTTATGAGTTACAATTTATGACTAAAATTAGCAAAGACCCATCAAAACAACATTTGATACAAAAATTTAACAATACTTTTAGATATTTGGATGACATATTGGCTCTAAATAATGACGACTTCAGTATGTATACTAAAGAAATTTATCCTGTAGAACTTACTTTAAATAAAGCTAATGATAACAATGACCACTGCCCTTTCCTCGATCTTGATATCTATATCATAAACGGGAAGCTTAATACAAAAATTTATGATAAAAGAGATGATTTTTCATTTCCTATTGTTAATTATCCATTTTTAGATGGTGACGTTCCCTTGTCACCATCTTATGGTGTTTATATATCTCAACTTGTACGATTCGCTCGTGTATGTAACAATGTATTAGATTTTAGCGAGAGAAATTTATGTATTACTGAAAAATTATTACACCAGGGTTTTCGATATCACAAACTGGTCAAAACATTTACTAAATTTTATCACCGGTATAAGGAAATAATTCGTAAATATAACTCAACATGCAGACATCTTATACGTTCAGGTATTTCACATCCAAAATTTTATGGAAATATTCTTTATAAAGCACAAAAATGTCAGTATTCTCCTCAGAAACTAACAAAACCTTTAAATAGACTTATTAAAAGGGGATATAGTTACGATACTGTTGTCAGGTCATTAAAGATTGCATATTTTGGCTTTAACATTGATTCACTGATAGGGTCTTTGCATCGGAACTAAACACATTTATTTCTAAAAAAACAGTTGTTGGCATGACACGGGTTATGTTCTTCTCATATATTTTATGATAGTATGATACTAAACCCCTTACGGGAGGGATTGTACCTGATATTCATATGATGAAGACATAATCTTTCAATCAGTTTAATTGAGGTCTGGAGCTGGCATGTCAGTTAACTGCTAGTAGTCTGTTGTTATTTATGTATTATTGTCATTTTATTTATTTTCTTTTGTTACATCTTTTGACATCAGACTCGGACTTCTCTTGAACTGAATTTTAATGTGCGTATTGTTATTCTTTTACTTTTCTACATTGGCTAGAGGTATAGGGGGAGGGTTGAGATCTCATAAACATGTTTAACCCCGCCGCAATTTTGCGCCTGTCCCAAGTCAGGAGCCTCTGGCCTTTGTTAGTCTTGTATGATTTTAAATTTTAGTTTCTTGTGTATAATTCGGAGTTTAGTATGACGTCCATTATCACTGTACTATTATGCATATTTTAGGGGCCAGCTGAAGGACACCTACGGGTGCGGGAATTCTCGCTACATTGAAGACCCATTGGTTGCCTTCGGCTGTTGTTTGCTCTATGGTCGGGTGGTTGTCGCTTTGACATATTCACCATTTCCTTTCTCAATTTTAATTAGTAAATTACATTGAAACTATGGATTGATACCAATACATTCATGTACTTATAAATGATTGTTTTCTCAATTTTTGGACTGTTATTCGTTTTAAAATAATCGTAATATATATTCAAAAATGTCTATCAATAAAGAACATCTCAATAAAGAACATCGTCCTCCGCTGTAGTGTATAACCGCAGTACATGCATTGATAGATGGGGGGAAAAGGGGGGGGGAGGGGTCATAACAAGGATTGTAATTTAATATCTAAGTGACTTGACATATCTATGTATTTATTGTTATCTTCATAAAGTCCGTGTAAAACATGAGTGATAAATGTTGTAGAACTAGCAAATAAGCTTTTATAATTTTCTTTTTTTGCTGAGTATTTAGTACACAGTTAGTACAAGCACCGTGACACGACGTACCGATCCCTCTCCCTATCCGGGCTCCGTGTATATATATATAGTGCTGTGCTAGCGTACTCACTTCTATGTTTTTATGGTCAAATATTTGGACTATTGGAAGTTAAGTTAAAGGAAAAAAAGTCAAATGTACTGGAAAATACGATTATTTCAGGAATTTAAATTTTCAGTTACTTATGATTGGGACAATATAACATAAATACATGTATTCTAATGATCCAATGACACTTATTTTTCTTTAAGATAATGTAATGTTGTTGATTTTTACAAATTGTCGACAGGTTAAATCACTACGATTTGACTTACGACTGCCTGTTAATACTCGTAAGTTTACGATCAAATTTGCGATAAAATTCTACTTACGATTGTTTATGAAACGGTCAAAAACTTACGATTTGACTTACGACCGACGTACGATCTAAGATTGTCGTACGATTCTTTGTGAAACGATGGCCAGGATCCCTGGCTACCATCTACTCAATACCTAATACATACCTCTGGGCCAAACCCCAAATCATGTGCAAATATTTTCATTGGGAAATAAAATTAGTGTAACCATATTGGAGATAATTGCCTCTGTCATGCAAATGGCGAGATCTTTTCTCTGACAAGTCAAAGGGATAGGGCGTCACTATGTTTAAAAGTGGACGTATTAAAGGGGGGTAGAGATAAAAAAAAAAAAAAAAAAAAAAAAAAATGTTTTAACCCCGCCGCATTTTTGCGCCTGTCCCAAGTCAGGAGCCACTGGCCTTTGTAAGTCTTGTATGATTTCTAATTCTAGTTTCTTGTGTATAATTCGGAGTTTAGTATGACGTCCATTATCACTGAACTAGTATACATATTTTTTATGGGGCCAGTTGGAGAACTCCTCCGGTTGCGGGAGTTTCTCGCTGCATTGAAGACCCATATTGGTGGCCTTCAGCTGTTGTCTGCTCTATGGTCGGGTTGTTGTCTCCTTGACACATTTCCCATTTCCATTCTCAATTTTATGATTGTTAAATCGGGCCCTTGGCAGCAATTCAGTGTTCTTTTTGAACGAGCTTTTTTTTAATTGTCTTGTTCTATAGCACTGAGAAACCAGCCCCTGGACCACCTCGTACAGAAATATTAGCTTCTAGCTTGAGCGTCTTGTCTGTTTGTCTTGTAGTTTCAGTTTGCATGGTGAGCGCGTGTTAGAGACGTAACCAACTTCTCTGGATTTGTCTCCTGTTATGAATATCGCAGGGGTGGTCGCTGTATTCTTTCAAGCTTATTGATGTTTGTAGATGTGTACTGGTCCCATACTATTGACCATATGATATCCCATTATTGACTTGACCATTGAAGTATATGCGGTTTTCTTGCAATCCGATAAACAATATCTCAAATTTCTTATCAGGAATCCTAGTGTTAATTTGCCTTCTTTGCTACGTTGTAAATATTGGTAGTCCATTTTAGGTCCTCGTTTAGTTTTCTGATTCCTTTAGATTTTATTACAAAATAGTGTATATTCAATACAGTTTTGATATATAGTATACATTAAATAAGTGACTCATTTAAAATAATTTTTCACTTCAGTTTGTTTTGTAAAGTACAAATATGATATGATAAAACATTTGTTATCTTCATTACTCATGCAGGAGCAAAATATATAAAGATTGTTCTTTCATTTACTTCTTGTTTTAAAAGATCATTAGATAACTACATTCTTTTCTGAAATTTTCATATTGAGATTATAATATTAAGGAATAAAGGGTGTCAAACCTTTCTCCCATTATACATTTAGTCAAAAATTTGCGGCCCATGACAATATTAGTATAAATTTTCAAGCCCCGTCTTATATTTCATGTATTTAGTCTTATTTTGATCCGGTTAAATATTGAGTAGAAATTTCCTGCGAAGTGACAGTAATATGTTTGCGAAGTTGACGAGGAAGCCCGTTCCAGCGACACATCTATATATACCTTTATAATACAGAAAGTGACAAACCCCATCCAAGGCCAGTTGGGTGACCAGTACATTCGTAAACAAACGTGTTTATTTGGGGTCACCTCTATATATAGCTGAGTCCCTGGTATACATGCCATGTAAACAAACAACTGCATTTATCTATTTGTTTTCTTTTATATGTATGTGGTGTACAGAATTGATTTAAATTACTTTGGTATATATTCCATATGGCGGTGCACATACTTACAGGAGGCTTATACACATAAGAAGAGCTCTATACCGAGCGCCATCTGTCGTCATAATGATCGTTAGCATAATACAACGATAACATTTCACACATTGACATAAATTAAACGAATCGACAACTTACAAATCATCAATATACACATTGACAATTTACAAATCGGCAAGTTACAAAACATCAATATACAAATTGACAATTTACGAATCGACATGATACGATCATCAATATACAAATAGACCATTTAGAAATCGACATTTAACGAATCGACAAGTTACAAAACATCAATATACATGAAAAATCACACAGTTACAAGTTACAAATTGACAAGTCACGAATTAAGAATTTTGACCCCGTTGGCTTTCCATAGTACATGATATAAGATAATTTGCATAGATTTTCAAAAGGCTTTTGATATGATATGTAAACACGGATTATTATAGAAAATGGTTAATTTTGGTATTAAAGGAAATTTGCTAGCTTATGTCAATAATTATTTAACATCACGAACACTACAAGTTAAAATAAATAATACTTTTTTCAGAAACTTATTTTGTTGAAAATGGTACCCCACAAGGGAGTTGTATAAGTCCCACTTTATTTAATATTATGGTTAATGATTTATCAACATGTTTACAAGACTGTGAGATTTCACAATTTGCAGATGACGGTGCTATATGGAAATCAGGTTCGTGTATTAAGTTCTTACAGAAGAAAATCCAACTAGACTTGGATAATATTTGTAAATGGTGCTCTACATGGGGCTTTAAAATTTCTCCAAGTAAAACTGTTGCTATGATATTTACAAGAAGAAACAATATAAATATATCTTTAAAACTTGGTAATCACACATTAGAAATAGTTAAAGAAATTAAATTTTTAGGATTAATTTTTGACAGAAATTTAACTTGGCAAAAACATATCCAAAGTTTACAAACAAAGTGTCTAAAAGTTATTAACTGTATGAGAGTTCTTACAGGAACAAGATGGGGCGCAACCAGCAATACCCTTAGAACTATTTATATTTCCTTGATTAGATCAAAACTTGATTATGGATGTGAAATTTATAATTCAGCTTCTTTTAGTACTAAAAAATGTCTAGATAAAATTCAAAATCAGGCATTACGTATATGTACTGGTTCAATGAGATCAGCTTCCTTGAAAGCTTTGCAAGTTGAAATGGGAGATCCACCTTTAGAAATAAGAAGACAAAGTCTAATAGCAAAAGCTTTTTTAAATATGACTAGTTTTGATAACTCACACCCGGCTAAAGCCGCGGTAAATGACACTTTCATTTTTTGATTATTACTCCAAAAACGTTAAACGAAAACCCTTTTCAATAACAGCAAGAGACTTTCTAGCTCAAAACAAATTTTCTACTGAATATATTTATAGATATTCAGAATGTCCATGTCCACCATGGCATATCGAAAAATCATTAGTTAAAACACAACTTCAGGATAAAATAAGTAAAAAGGATCTGCCACATTTAATTAAAAGTGAGGCCGAAATATTAATCGACTCAGAATATTCAAAACATTTGCAAATATTTACAGATGGATCTAAAGACCCACATGGTAATACAAGTTGTGCATATGTTGTTCCAGAACTTAAAATAAAAAAAGGTTTTAAGCTACCAAACTATATTTCTATATTTATGTCAGAATTAATGGCAATATTTGTAAGTCTTTTATGGCTAGAAGATTTTAAACCTATTAAAACCGTAATTTTTGTAGATTCTTTGTCAGCTCTTCAAGCCATCAGAGCTCCTATTTTTAAAGTAAAGAATCAAATTTTATACGATATTCATTAAATTGTGACTTCACTTAAAAAGGGTGGATCAGAAATTATATTTGAATGGATACCAAGTCATGTCGGAGTAATGGGCAACGAAAGTGCAGATTTACAAGCCAAAAACGCACTTAATTTAGACAACTGCATAGATTTTATACCTCTCTTTAAAGAAGACATTAAAACTGTCTGTAAAAATTTTCTGAAAAATTCATGGCAAAAAGATTGGGAAACAAACAAAGATAGGTCATTATTTAAAATTATTGATAAAGTAAATTTTCAAATTAATATTCCAAATTTAACAAGAGAGAAAGAAATATTACTCTTCAAATTAAGAACAGGATATATTGGACTAAATAAGCACCTGAATAAAATTGGAGTAGTTACCTCAAATCTATGTATAAACTGCAACCAGATCGAAAGTGTAGAGCATTGTTAAATTGTAAATTATTCAATTTAGAAAGGAAAATTTTATTTGAAAAACTAAAAAAGTTAAATGTTACTGATTTTTCACTTAAAAATTTACCAAAAGGTTATAATTTTGCTCCCATTTATGAATATGTGCTGAGTACGAAAAGACTACATTATGTCAACAATACGTAGCAATTTTTTTTTTTAGATTTTATCAGTTTTTATCTGAACTAAATTCAAATGCTGTATTTTGTTTTACGTTTTACATATAATTCATATAAAAAATTGGGGTCTACCTATATTAGGGAGAATTCATTTTCTGCCCCAGGAAAAAAAAAATTGTTAAATTTGTTAATGAATACTTTTAATAGTTAAAGACATATCATGCTATATTCACCTACATCAAAACACCAGGATAGCTACCTTCACTATATAGAAAGAAATACACAAAAGAAACTCTTTGCCTAAGATAAGGAACAGTACTCACTAAGAGAGCGATATCTTTAATTTTTCAACTCGACCTCGATTAAGAATTCACTACTTACGTAGCTACAGAATTAATTTTCAATACATTCATTTTCATATTTAAGCTGCTAAATTTATTACACTTTTTTTTTTAATATTCAAGTATTAATTCATGTTAAGTACACAACATATAGACAAGTAGATTAGCGGTGCCAACCAGTGGTCACCCCCTGACATGGTAGTCGTGATATACAGGGTATGAAATTATGTTAAATATTTAACCAGATTGTCGTGTATGTAGCTTGTTTAACAATGGCGTCAGCACAAGTACATCGAATGTACTTACGGGAAAAACAAGCAAGTACAATTCAAACTGGAATCCTTGAGCATCCTAGTAAATTAATATAAAAGTATAAAGTCCCGTATTTTATTATAGAAATAAGTTAATTTATTTTTCTTTATATATATATATATATATATACATATATATACAATTTGGCTTTTTTTTTGGGGGGGGGGGGGTATATCATGAAACAGTTTTTTGCATTTCGGGATCTAGACAGTGGCATGTCCTCTGCCTGACTGATCACCAGACAGAGTACAGGTCAATGTCTGGTTCCAGTTTGCAATTAACCTACACTACCATGGTTAGTACCTCCGTGGGATAGTGCGTATACACGATTCTCACGGGACCACTGGCTGGGGCAACTGATCAAAACTTAAGTCGTATATTTCATAAGAAAATAAGTAACACCTGATTAAAAACAACAAATGAGCGACACACTAGGTTCTTGTCAAACTCACAACAAAAGTCATAAAAAAAAAACATTAAGTAAATTCTTTTTTTTTTTTTGAAAAAAAACATTAGGAACATACATTGTATAGGGCGCAATTTCCAGTAGGAAAGCCGTCCTTAAAAAGCCCACAGAAGAAGAAGATAAGATAATTTGCACATCATATAAGACCATTTGCACATCATATTAGATAATTTGCACATCATATAATATAATTTGCACATCGGATAATGTCAAATTGTCATCATATAAAGGTGATTGCATATCGTATAAAGGTGATTGCACATCACATAATGCCGTATCTACATCGTATAAGGAAAGCATCACATACTATAAGGACTCAATCACATACCATAATGGAGAAAGCATATCATATAATGAATTGTGGACATCATATAAAGATGTTTGCTCCTCATATAAATGTGTTTGGACAGCATATAAGGACAAGTTCACATCATATAATGACAAGTGTACATCATATAAGGACTAGTTCACATCACATAATGACAAGTTTACATCATATAAGGCCAAGTGCACATCATATAAGGGTAAAATGACATCATATAATGGCAAATGAACATCATATAATGAGAAATATCATATAAGGACTAGTTCACATCACATAGTGACAAGTTTACATCATATAAGGCCAAGTGCACATCATATAAGGGTAAAATGACATCATATAATGGCAAATGAACATCATATAATGAGAAATATCATAATAAGACAGTGCCGGCGTTCCATACAGTACTATTCTTACATACATATGTACAGCAAACTAATGACGCAGTACTATTCTCACGTACATATGTACAGCAAACTAATGACGCAGTACTATTCTCACGTACATATGTACAGCAAACTAATGACGCAGTAATATTCTCACGTACATATGTACCGTATGTACAGCAAACTAATGACGCAGTACTATTCTCACGTACATATGTACAGCAAACTAATGGCGCAGTACTATTCTCACGTACATATGTACAGCAAAATTATGACGCAGTACTAATCTTACGTACATATGTACAGCAAACTAATGACGCAGTACTATTCTCACGTACATATGTACAGCAAACAGTCTTGCTGATCATTTTTGTGATTTAAAGTGTTTTTTTTCTATTATAATCTAAATCATATGAGGCATACCAGAAAAAAATGGTTATCTCTAAAGTATGATAGTTTTCATGATAATAGGCAAAAATGAAGAAGAAAAAATGTGTCATTTATGAGCCATAAATCCTATAAGATTTTGTCTTACAGTTTTGACATATATGGACAATTGGTATGGCTCATTATTCTGAACATATTTGTTCCTTTCAGATTTTCTCTGTTTATAAATATTCAAAAAATAATAGACAAAACTTTCATTTTACCCTGATGTTCTATTTTTATCTGTCAGCCATGTTAGTTCTAACTAGATACCTTAATGACCATTTTGGTCATGTCGAATTGACTTATATGTAGATCTTACTTTTCTGAACAACTGTGCTGTTTACAGTTTATCTCTATCTATTATGATAATGTATAAAAACAACAAAATTTCTTTAAAATTACCAATTCCCAAGCATCTACCCATCAACAGATTGTCTGATGCGTCTGAAGTTTTTTCTAGCAGATAGATCTTGACCTGGTGAACATTTTTCCCCATGTCAGATTTGCTCTAAATGCTTTAGTTTCAAAGCTAAATGTATAAGCCAAAAACTGCATTTCCCCCTATGTTCTAATTTTATCCATGGCGTCCATTTTGGTTGATAGGCGGGGTCTTCAGATACATTTAAACTAAATACTATAACGATGATTTAGACCAAGTTTGGTTTCATTTGGCCCCATTTTTTCAGAGGAAAAGATTTTTGTAATAGTAAACGGACGACGGAAGCCAAGTGATAAGATAAGCTCACTTGGCTCTTTAGGGTCAGGAGAGATAAAAAAAAAAAAAAAAAGGGACACTTTGCACACATCTTAGTACCGATTTAAGATTACTCGCAGATTTTCTCGATGCGTTCGGCGTTATCGTTAGTGACCAAGCAAGTCGGTATATATGATTTAATCTTCACGGCTCGGGTGAACCTGGTTAACCTTATAATAATATTATCGACGCGAGTGGGGGCGAGCCGCGAATACGTCGTCCACCCTTGGATTGGGCAACGTATCGTGTTTTAGCATAAAATCGTCAAAATTGTTTTTAGTCTTGCTACACTTGGTGATATATTTTTTTTTAATTTTATAGAAGAAAAAAAAAATTCAGGAACCGCCCCTAAAGCTTAGAACACATTCGAACTGTGCAATATATCTGAGGTAGTTAATGCACACCTTAGCTGCGCATTATAGCAAAGTAAGAATATAGAGATTTTACCTATGTCATGTGTTAAGGTCCTATATATTGATACCGTTGCGCAAATCTTAACACTTTTATTTATACATGTATACAGATAAAACGGCACCACTGGGTCCGAGACCACAATTAATTCGTAGTGCATTTCTTTTAGAACATAAATGAAAATTTAAAAAATCCCACCTGCGCTTTCTCAATGAAATTTGTTACAGTGTGTTGTACTACTTTTGGGACAAATCATATCAAAATTATAGAAAACTTCATCGGCTCTAACTCAAAATATGGTCAATTTTATGTTTAGGGCGTCTTGAAATATTTTGACAGCTTCCGAAGTGCTAATTTTTAACCTTTTTCAGCCGGACCAAATCACTACTTTCCTTTAAAATTCTGGACCCAAATTGTTTTAGACGGTCATCCCCCCCCCCCTTAACTTCCAATTTGAGGCATAAAACATGGAGAAATAAATTTGGACGGTGTATGAAAAATATTGGCAAGTAACCCACTGTCAACAGTAGGGACTATATTCGTCAACGAAAAAAACATCGTAAAATCGAACAACGAAAATCAAGGGACGACAATTGTGGTCTCGGACCACTGGTTAATGCACCTGATCGAGGTATTGGTGTTTTGTCTCAGTTTGGGGCGATTTGGAGCCTCTGTGTCGGCATTTTCTGTATTTGGTATTTCGGACTTATGACTTTTGATCTAGTTTATTTGTTAATTTGTATTTCTTTTTTACTACCATGTTTTCGTCTGTACGAGAATTTGTTTGATGAGGCACATGTCTGTTCTCCTTTGTGATATCAAAATAATTACGATTAATGATTGCATATATCAAGTAATTATTATACAAGTCCCTCAAATCAAACATTATAAAATCTATGTCATTTAATGGGACAAATGAATAAAAGCAAGGGCTTAATTTAATGTCATTTGGGTAGGAAAATCGCAGTCTTTCACAAAACATGTTTAAATGGGTCATATTTATATTTAATTGTCTGATGCTCTCACAAAATTAGATTTTTTTTCTCAGTATTATTCTATACTTATACAATTTTAAAATCAATCTGGTCAAAATAACCCCGGGGTTTTAATAATTAACAATTGAAGGCATCAAGGAATTTCGTTGGCCTCACTCAAACACATTATACATTTATTATGATTTTGTTTAAAATTCCAATTATTTCAGATTAAAATTATGTATAAATTCCATCTATCTATAAATAATGTATTGGAACTTTCCAGACGACCTTTGTTATAACATATACTTAATGCTACACATGGTAAATTAATGGCATTTGATCAATAGTAGAGTAACGGTTCGTAGATTTATCAGTTTCAAACATTCTTTACAAAAGTCAAATTTTAAAATCTAATTGTAACAACAAACTTGGAACGCTGGCATATATAGATTGAAATTACTAATATTATAAAATAACAGTTTATTTCTATTGTAAATACAAGTAATTGATAGATTTTACAAAGCGCTTGTAGGACAGAGTAACATGACATTAAAAATTATATCGAACGATTCCATTCTTTAGTCGATTTGTCTTTATCGAATACGTGCGAAGTTCAGTTTAAGTTCCCGAATAATTTCCACTTCTGTTTTTTCAATCTAGATGATAAGAGTTACGACCGGCGGGATAGATTTTGATAAGAGTTACGACCGGCGGGATAGATTTTGATAAGAGTTACGACCGGCGGGATAGATTTTGATAAAAGTTACGACCGGCGGGATAGATTTTGCCGGAAATAAAATATCGTTATACATGTAATTGTCTTAAACTTTCACCAAAACAGATTTCGATTATAATCATTTTTTTCAACATTTTTTCAAAAACCATGTCATTAATATATTTTATGAAATTCATATTTTTCCTTAATATTTTTCTTGTTCTAGTTTTTTGTACATTTGACTGATTTTACTAATTTGTAAACATTTATAAATGTTCAACAGAAGAATTAGATACTTATAGAAGAGGAATGTATGTCACGTAGAGTCTATCTTCGTAAATCACAAGATAAGTTACACGGTGGACTTTCCAATGGGGTATCTATCCATGATTTACGACAGACAGCTATAGTTGGCCCCATAAACATACTAACAGTATACACAGGCAAGACTCGGGAAGTGCTATTTTGCGGGTTGTGGGTTGCGGTTTACAGGTTGCAGTTCATACATATTGATATTAAAATATATGAAAAAAAGTCTTATGAAGGGAATGAATACATTCACAATCAAACCATGACATTTATTTCTTACGTCACACATACTGTAGGGTTGAAGTATTTTGTCTTTTTTTTTTTTTGTATCATAACCAAATTCAGTGATCTTAATTTTAAACTGCATGCATACCTGTCATTTATTTAGAAACCTTGAAAATTTCATCTTGCCTCACAAACAACTTAAGCGTATAATAATTGTTTTGATTGCATAGCAATATAATATTTCCCACAGAAAGTAACCAAAATTTAGCGTGCAATAAATCTTAAAAAATCATGATGTCAACAACAACAAATTCTTAGTTTAAACCAATTTAATTTTCAAATATAATATATTGCTATACAATAAAAGGTTTATTGCATGAATATTGTCCCTCGTAGAACATATATTGCACCCGCAAGCTCGTGCCATATAAAATTCTACTCGGGACAATATTTCCCAATATCCATGCAATAACCCTATAGTATTAATTATTAGGGCATACATACGATACAGTTTTGATCCTGTATTTACAAGTTGATGAAAATTTGCATATAGGCTATTTTTTACCTGATTAAATCAAATATGTAATACAAAGTATACCTTCATGTGCTACTTTTTGAGTTAAATAAGGTCGAAATTTTGTATATTTGCTCAAAATTCGGATTTGTGGCCGTATTTTCTCTTTCGAAAGAAAGCCATAACTTTTTTGTTTTAAAAGATAAAGACAAATTGTTTTTTGTTAAATAATTTGTAATTTCTGCATTTTATAAGTATCATAAAAATTTATGCATTTTTTATTCAGAAATAACACATATTTTTCAAATGGTCATGAATTGAGAAAAAAACGTCATTTTTTGCTGTATATTTATCAAAATTAAAAAAAAAAAAAATGCACTATTTACAGTTTTATAAAATTTGGTCCACATATTAATCTCCATGCAAAATGAAACAAAATGTCATTTTAAAAAATAGGGGTCCATGCACTCGTTTTCAAATTAAATCAGTTTGAATGAAAAAAATCAGTCGAAAAATGCATCTTTTCCCGATATGTCACAGTTTGACGTCGCGAAAATAACATTTTACGTCAGCAACGGCATTACCTCCCCTGTAACTGTATCGTATGCCCTTAAAATATTCAATTTCTTTATTGTATTGACAGTTGATGACTCTGGTCCATATCAAGAAAGAAAGAAACAGTCATGTTATGAAACGTGATCCTCGCTCTGTAAACTTAATGTCAAGATGATATTTGGTACAAGAACATTACTTTTACTCTGAGTCCGACAGGTTTACTTACACTTTAGAATGAAATTCAAAACAGTGTGGCTGTGACCATTGATTGACAAATTAAATTCTAAAAAAAAAAAAACTTATTTTCACTAGCAAATAATTCTGAATTCTTACCATTATATATAATGTTTGATTTTACATTTCCGTAATATTATATAGATATAGGAAGATGTGGTATGAGTGCCAATGAGACAACTCTCCATCCAAGTCACAATTTATAAAAGTAAATCATTGTAGGTCAAGGTACGGTCTTCAACACGGAGCCTTGGTTAACACCGAACAGCAAGCTATAAAGGCCCCCCCCAAAAATAATAGTGTAAAACCTCATACGAAAACATATCATTATCTGATTGTACATGTTAAATACGTGCTCAATATCTACGTTGAATTGTTGTTGTTTACTATAAAAGATGGACGAAAGATACCAGAGGGACAGTCAAACTCATAAATCGAAAATATGGCTAAAAATGAAAAAGACAAAACAGACAAACAATGGTACACATGACACAACATAGAAAACTAAAGAATAAGCAACACGAACCCCACCAAAAAATAGGGGTGATCTCAGGTGCTCCGGAAGAGTAAGCAGATCCTGCTCCACATATGGCACCCGTCGTGTTGCTTATGTAATAACAAATCTGGTAAATAGTCTAATTCGGTAGGTCACATTCGTGAAAGAGAAGGGGATTGTAGTTACGACGTAAGGAACATATTCGATATCATTTGTGAAACGGTTATTCCATAACGGTCAACCAACTCGTGATGGCGTCCGTAAAATTTACAAAGGGATGATTTCAACTTTACCATTTGGAACTCTTGGTTTAATGCTTCCTTGTGAGCAGCAACCCTCTATCAAGTAAATCATGATAGGAAATGCAAGCTCGGGAATATCGTATCAATTGGGAGACATATACCCCGTATGCAGGTGCTGCTGGGATGTTGCTATACTTAGAAATGGATAGTTCACAATTGGAAAGCTGAAATAATCTCTTTTGTCGTAAAGTTTTGTTTTAAACCGACCCTCATTGTCAATTTCTAGATGTAAGTCAAGATATGAGGCCGACTTAAACTGTATCTGTAGTATCCTTTATCTCTAGTTCGATGGGATAGATGCGTTCCAAATAGTCACCAAATTTTGAATTATTTAGTGAAAGAACATCATCTATATAGCGAAAAGTAGAGTTAAAGGATATCGCTAACTTCTTATCTTTCTTCGTAAGAAGTTCCTGTATGAAGTCAGCCTCATAATAATAAAGAAACAAGTCGGCAAGAAGAGGGGCACAATTTGTTATAAGGTGTCAATCGGTAAACTTCGGCTTCTAAACACGACATTAAAGTAGCTGCCATATTTTCAATTCATAACAGAAAGAGAAAGAAAAAAATGACGATTATACGATATGGTTGCGTAAAAAATGATAAAATCGTGCACAGAAGACTAAGTTTATGATATATACATGCATTGATTCAAGAATAGGATAAACATTATTTTTCACCGGTCACTCGTTTCATATGACTTTTAACACATACTTTCTTGTCTTATAAAGTAGGTGGAATAATATCAGTTCGTTCAGTTTTCAACCTTTAGAATACTGTTTTATCGCAAGGATGACTGCTAACAGAGTCTGACTGTATTTTTATACAAAGGTAATACATTAGGCTCTAACATTTATTAAATTGAATTAAAATGTTCACATCGATCTATTTTAATGGTTCGTTCGGAAACATCACTTTTAATGGGTTGTTCAACAACTTGGCTATTCTCCATAAATGCAAAGTCGTTGTATAATTGTAGAAGTTCCATCATGACATACGTCGATTTGTGAAAAACCAACCCTTTGCGACAAAAACCAGGTTTTAAATATTTTTTGTTAATAGCGTTAGAAATTTCACCGAAATGTACTATTCTGTTGTTATCCGAAATAAAAACAACCTTATCACTGTATATAGAGAGCCATTCTGCAAGGGAAGTATCCCCAAAGTCTAAGTCAATTAAGTCCTCTTTATTTTTGCATTTAGCCAGACCACAGTAATGTCTTTTAGAAATACTGGACATAAGATCACGTCCTAAAAACAGAAACATTTCGTCTACTCTGTTGTCCCTATTTATTTGTTTTGATTTTCCATGCCTCCAGCCATAGTACAGATTACTCGACTTTATGCTATCTAGTCTATAGAATACCTGTGGAACACACAAAAATGCATCGTCGTCTATTCTACCTCCAAGGAGAGCGTCAGGATATACTGTATGAACATATTTCCACCATATGTACATCTTTTCTCCAAATTTTACCGCTCGTCCATGATTTGTTACATTCAGATATACAATGTCATGATTTAATGCATTTTCTGCAATTGACTCAGAAGATGGCTCGTCTAGTAAAAATTTATAAGTTATTTTAAATGGCAATATATGTTGCATACGAAGCATTGCTTTTATCCAAGTTTTTCTTTGAGCGTCTCGAAAACGCTGTTTTCCATTTGCACTCAAAATTCCCATCACATCTTCTATTGGATATTTGGTTTGCGTAGTATTTTGTTCAACAGTTATATTGTCTGATTTGATTTTTTTAAGTTGAAATATATGATTAATCGGAGAATATGTTATATAGAGCATGAGAAATCCGCACATAACATACGGAATCCATATCGTGTTCGCAATTTTCCGATATGTTGTTGAATAACACATAGCTCGATTGTCCTGCTGCCTGTACGTCTGAAAATTAAATTAGATATTTATTTTCTATATATATAACCGGAAGAAAAGTGACTTCAGAAACTTTTACAATAATTCGCAAGGTGCTTTAGAGGAACTCTCATTTTAAATTGAATATATATATATGAACTTTCGTTTTACATTGAGTATTTCTCATTTTAGTTTTAAGTTGTATATTTCTTGTTTTAAATGTTTCTTTATTCTTAAATATAATGTTCCAATATTTCAAATATACGGAAGGGTATTACGGACTTTAGAGTTTAAAAAAGTCTAAATTTTGAGTGTAAAGTGGAAATTTCGACTTTTTAGAAAAAAGTCTAAATTTCGACTTTTCAAAAAGTCGAAATTTCAAGATTTTAGAAAGTCAAACTTTCAAGTTTTAAGTCAAAATTTCGAGATTTGAAAAGTCAAAATTTCAAGTTATAATTAAAATTTCGAGATTTGAAATGTCAAAATATCGACTTTGAAAAAAAGTTCACTGCCAATTTTTTTACTATGTCCCTAATACGCTTTCGTAAAATAGATTACTTGAATAATAAAAACTAATTTCAAAATCATGCATGACCTAATTATAATACGAAAACTACGCAAATTTTACACGCTAACGAATATAACCAACACCAGTGTCATGTGTTTTAGAAAGTAGTCTATAGTTCTTTAAAACATGACACGGGTAAAATCTATTTGTTCTTACTGTGCTATAATCTTAATAATGCACAACTAAGGTGTGCATTAACTACCTCAGATAACTGCACAGTTCAAATCTATTCTTACCTTTAGGGGCGTTTCCTGGATTCTGAAAGGGGTGTTACATGTATTATATAAAATTAAAAAAAATACCAACGGTTGTAGTGAGATTAAAAATGTTACGGTTGTCAAATTCAAGGATGAACAACCTGCCCTCCCCCCCCCTCAATTAAACACTTTGTACAAACATTGTAGTTTAAAAATTCAAAATAAGAAAAAAAATCATGGATTGATTTTTTTGTGTTTTTAACGTAACTTTTAAGAGCAACATTGCGGCTTTTTCGTGGCGCCCAGTTTTTATTGGTTAAGGGAACCGAAGTGCCCGGAGAAAACCACTAACCTTTGATAGGAATACTGACAGTCCCAATCAATTGAAATTGGAGTCGAAAACTCCCGCACGGGGCCTCAAACCCTCAGTGATTACAGTAAAAAAAACAACACTTAGATGTCTTGGCAAACCAGGTCCCTGATGAAAAAAGAAAGGTTTCTACTTCCTTTTTTATTATCTAAACTGGGATATAACATATTTAATTTATTTCGTGTGTACACAATGTAAATCTTAAATCAGTGTTTTAGAGTCAGATCAAATAATAACATTTTTTCCAGTTTCTGCAAAAAAAATCATGTATTTAAGAATATTTAAATAATTAAATCTGATTTGAATAAGTTTTAGACTCAATGAAATTCATTACGATATTTTGGCATATTAATTCATATAAAGGGACTCTTTGGGTGTCGAATTATTTGGGGTCGGAAAGGGTGTGTGTTATAGGTGGGAATGAGAATCATTATTTCTGTTTATTTAACATTTTTTTATGTACTAACATCTTCCTCGGTTCATCTTTCTCTAAACATATCAAACATATCATTAAGGAAAGAAAAGAAATTAATCTTTACTCAATAACACCGATTTGAATCGTCACTGATTAGAAATTTTTTTCTTAATGAATTTAACAATGTAACAGTTTAGGAAGAAGCCTGAATATAAAAACAAATATTATTTAAAACTTACCAACCTCTTACTACATAAAGCCTCGTTTCCCCCTTTCTTTACTATACAAGACACTTTCATAGGAGTCTAAAACGTTCACGTAAATTGATGGCGTCATGTGTTAAAACAGTTATTGGCAAATCAAATCGGTATATTGGATTTAAGCTGCACGCTCGTGTGACCCTCAGTTAACCCGAACTCCTACGTCGGTCGTTCGGGTTAATCAGAGTCACACAAGCTGTGCATATTGAATGAATGAATAAATGAATATATAGTGTTTATCTCAATGAGACGGAAATCAACGGCCTCGAAAAAATATCCTGAGTAAAGCTACAAAATTTTAATGAGAAAAATAATTAAAAAAATATTTCGTAAAATACGAATTTATTTTTATCCCCCTAAACCACTAGATGCTATGATCAAGAAACAACCAGTTATTTTTTTTTTTTTTTTTAATAAGTCTATAAATCTCAAATATTTTGTTTTGTTTTAAATATGATAAGTGTTGTGTCATGTGATGTATACCACCATCCTGTAACTTAAAACTTCATTTTTATAATAAGACTTGTATGCACAGTTTGAAATTAAATAGATTCTAAGGTTTTTTCTGAACTCATTTTTTTCTGTTTGATTATAGGTTTATGCTGAATTGAAACATATATATAGACTTTAAAAAAAATATTGCATCTTTTGGGGATATCAATCCAAGAAAGTGGAAGGATAGCTTGTTTACTGGAAGTGGTGCGGCCTAGTAAAAATAGCAAACAGAAAGTAGAAAAAAAATGTTTTGACTTCAGGATTGCGTAACTTTTTATTCTTCGTGGCATAACCCCCCTTTTTTTCGATTAAATCACAATTTCACATTAGTACATGCATGATATGAACATGAATTTTTTTCTATGTAGCATTTTTTATTTTTTTTATTTTCAAAGATCAGCTGTTTTGAATGTAACCCTATGGAGCAGTCTTGTGGCAGTCTAGACGTTTAACACGAAAACAATAAAAAAAAAAAATCACCATACACTGTCCAAAAATTGTTTTATACTCCTTAGGGGACGACAATTTGATATTCTAGGGGGAAAAGGGGGGGGGGGGTCAGGAGGATTTTGAAAATAAATAGCTCAGCCTTGATAATCACAAAAATAAATGTTTTTTTTTTCTGTGGTAGTTTGAAAATAAATTACCTGACTTGCAATGTATTGAAAATAACAACTCAGCAGGTCTAATTGAAAGTATGAGATGGCATCAGATTCTTTATAAATTCATCTTTTCCCCCAGAAAAATCGGGAAACATAAGTATAAATATTATTCAAATGTACTTGAAATGTCTGAAAATTGGTTTAACTTGAGGTATATTTTCTCAGGAACACGTACCTCAGTGCGTAAACCCCTGAGGGTTTACGCAGTATATATTGGACGATGGCTGTAGTCTTTCGGAACACCGGATGTTATTCGGAACACATCTGTTCTTTCCATGGCCACCTTGCATATACATACGCAATAGCTTATTAATTGACCAGTTGAATAAGCATCTTAAGGATGCATAATTTATTATGACGCAAGCTATCTTAATTATCAATTGAATATTTCCTTGCACGTAATTATAAGCTGGTAATATTTACTTTCAATATACATGTATGCGTAGTTATTTTAATTAGAGTCAAACGTTGAAACCAGCTGTGTTTAGATATGAGATAAGATTTCATGCAAGCAATACGATTTATATTCGAAAAGAGATTTGTTAATTAAAATCTATAAAAGAAGTATTACTATCATTTCATTTAAGATTATGAGTCTAGAGAAAATGTACATGATGCACAAAGCAGGCTATTTTTTTCATACTAAAATTAGAAAGAAGTCTTTCTTGCACTTTCGTGAAATTTTACGTCTAGGATAAGACCAAGGACGTGTAATTTTCACAGCTATCTAAATATTTTACCTTAAGTTTAACTTCAAGGAAACCAGGTATATCCTGAATTGTACATGTATCACCTTTCTACATGCCAATTTTCAACCAATGTTTAAAGTCTTATATGAAATTTCTGATCTTGAAAACACAGGTACTACCAAAATAACTCCCTGTTTTCTGGAAATCTTAAATTAGTGTACTATGAAGCGCATTAATCCTGAATTTTTAACGCAAACTCATAGACAAGTGAATTTTGTCTCAAAATGGTCTAAATATATTTCCCTTTCACCAGAAGTTTCATTTCTGCATATTTGTTGGTTAGTTTAAGTAAACAATGACATAAAAAGTACTATTTTGTGTCAGAGTTCAATATACTGTCGAGACCGCACTGTTTTTCCTCATCACAATTATGTAGAAATAGTGGTGAGCAACAGTGATCAACAGTTTTCACACTTGTTTTAACTGGTCGGCAGATATCCAAACTCAGACACCTGATTTTCGTTTTGAAGGTCGTCTTCATGACTGTTTTCATATTCATTTTCAAAATCCTGTAGCATTTCTTCAATTTTAGCAAACAAGTTCATTCTCCTAGAAGATACATACTTTCCGTCAGATTTACCGTTGTCCCATTGAAAAGTCGCCGGCTGAAATTTTAACATTGCAAAATCTGGTCAAAGGGACGTAATTCGTACAAAACGTCGCAATATTTCGCGGAATCCGCTAGACGGCGTTCATTTACTGTTACTTGACCTTAATAAAGGAATCCAAAGAGCAAAAAATATATATATAGGTCATCGTGCTTGTTTTCGAGATATGAGCCATTGAAATTTTAGCGGGAAAATATTTTCTCTTGACTTTTCATAGCTTTATCATTGACAAGTTAAAGTTCTCAAAAACTGTTAAAAAGTAATTAAAATTTTATAAGACTTTAATTTACAGATTATCGGTTTATCATTATACATGTTAAAGAATTTCAAAAAGAAAAATGGGGGTCACCAGGCAAATTTTTTCAAGGCATTCAAATGGATAAAACCAGAGGATTCTGAAAATCTGACAAAAATCCAAAACCTGACAAGCCAGCTTCCTTAACAGCTGTATCATGATACGTGATATATCTGTAATTTTCCGAATTTTTGATCGATAGTGAACCGTTTCAGTATTTTTCTTTAATTTTTTTTTCGTGTAGCCGTCCGTCTCAGTGTTATTCAGTTTTTGTACGAGAACACATATAACAATATTCAAATTTATTTAGGGGCTCAATTAAGCAGAGGAAGTTCCCTTTTTTGGGGGAATCTTTTATGATATCGGAAATTCGTTACCGGCTGAATCAGCTGTTGGATCATTTTTGTTATTGTCTCCCGATCTTACGAGAGTATTATGTTCAATACGTTAGTAGATAAACACTCCCATTCGTTGTAGCAAGAACTTTCTATACTAAGTATATACTATTATAGAAAGTCCCTGGTTGTAGTTATATACAAAATGTACATGTCTGTTCAGCTTTCAATAATATTGAAATTCAAGGTCCTCGATAAAAAAAAATCTTGCGTTCTATGATCTTGCTTTACGATATGTATTTTTTAACTTACCAGTTTGATTTCTAACAAAAAAATATTTAAATACAGATAATAATTGTTTGCATAAAAATTGCTTCCAGGATCCAGCAATACTGATATTTCTTTAAGTAAGGAAATCGAAGGAAAACGGGTAATTTTTAGCCACTGATTTTATTGAGAAAAAAATCAGCAGTCACTTTATTAAATGGATTTAATGTTAATAATTATAGGTCAAAGTACGGCCTTCAAGACGGAGCCTTGGCTCACCCCGAACAGCATTCTCAGCTTAAGTTGTTCTTGCTTAAAAATAGCTTCCAGGCTCAAATAATACTAATAAATATAATAATAGTACCCGTACACGTCCACTTGTATTTTAGTCCATCTGATGAATTTTAGTCCATCTGATGAGTTAAGCCTTTTTCAACTGATTTTTATAGTTCGTTCATATGTTGTTATGTTTGACACTGTCCCAGGTTAAAAAGGGGGGATCCCGCTATCATGCTTAAACCCGCTAAATGTATGTATGTGCCTGTCCCATGTCGGCCTGTAATTCAGGGGTTGTCGTTGCATATTTGTTTTTTGTTCAATTTTTACATAAATCAGGTCGTTAGTTTTCTCGTTTGAAATGTTTTACATTGTCATTTTGGGGCCTTTTATAGATGACTATGCGGTATGGGCTTTGTTTATTGCTGAAGGACGTACGGTGACCTATAACTGTTAATTTCTTTGTTATTTTTGGTCTCTTATGGAGAGTTGTCTCATTGGCAATCACACCACATCTTTTATCTATTTTATGCTTTCCTAATGTCCTGATGACTATTTTTTGGATGATACAATAACAAATGCACCGCATAGCGTTATAAAATATGAAATAAAAATATGCATATACTTTTTACATTTCCATAATTGATTGTTGTTTTGCCAGTGGGTTTCTCCTTGACAAAAAAACAACCTAGACACGCACAAGAAACTTTCACAATGCTTAACACATTTTATACCTGTTCATAAATAACATTTAAAGATACTTATAATTTCTAGTAAAAAAGTCCCAATGAATGTAACTGTTGTTTTTTTTTTGTATGACTTCATCATTCTTCAACAATAGCAAAAACAGACCGTGCATGAAAAAAACAACCTCCGCCAGTCAATTTTCTAATAAAATCAAAGCAAAAAATTTCTTAAAACTAGATTGGACACTTATCATGCTTACCTCACTAAACCTCATTACTATACTAACAAAAAAACTGATAATTATTTCAAAATACGATGGTATGAATGTTCTTCCTGGTTTTGAAAGAACGATTCTTTTTATAGACATGAACGCGGCTGTCAAAGAGAGCACCCCTTTTCCATTATTATCGTAAGTCTACGTTACGTTTACGTTACGTTTGCGATCACCTTTGTGAAACACTCGGGGGTAAAATCTTACGCTTAACGTAAGTTTAATCGTAAACGTAAGTCGTACGAATCTTTGTATCCGTTACGTGTTATACATCCGTTGGAGGTCTGGAAGATAAATTCACCAACGGACTTCTACCGGACGTTTAACGGATAAAACGGATGTTGAACAAATGAAAAAAACGGACTTTTACCGGACGTATAACGGATAAAACGGATGATGAACGGATCTGAAACGGATAAATGCCAATTGAAAATTTCGCGTCAGAAATGCCAATTATTGGTATGTCAGATTTCTTACGGTTCATAAATTCTTATTATTTATAGAGTAAGGGCGATTCTTAACAATCAAGCAGCTCTTATTCAGGTCAGACACGGACCTTTTACGGTATTTTGAAGAATAAACCAAAACCAGTTACACCTAGACAATTTGAATATTGATGCGATGTACATGTATTATTATCGTCGCCTTTAATTTTTCCGTATATATTGTTCATCCGTTTTATCCGGTACGCTTCCGTTAGTAGTCCGTTTTATGCGGTACTCGTCCGTTGGATGTACGTTCGACATCCGTTCTGTCTAAGGTAACACGATACCGAATGGCATATCTCCCGATTTCCAAAATTTTTGGCATACGTGTACTTTGAATCGAGTTACATCGGGATATGTAATAAAAAATGGGGGTCACCATTTTTGTTTTTTTGGTAATTTTCATAGGAAAACGTAAATTTTGGCGACAAATTTACTTAGGTAAATAGGGGAAATGCCTTTTTTCTGGTTTACCTTTTTAGATTTTCGAATGGATAGCTATTTTCTTATATACAGAGAAAAACAAAAAACTAACATAATATCCAGGATTGCATAGTGAATCCATACACGTATAGAAACTCATATGTCACCATCCTTGTTTTTGAAATAAATGGCTTCAAAGTTGATCGATAGGTCTAGAATTTGACCAAAAACGTGTGGTGACGTTATGGTGTACGGAATATAACGTAATATTCCTTCTCAGAGAAATGGAGAAAAACATATGTGTCGGGATCTGAATGAGTATATTTTATTTTCATTTCCCCTGTCGACTGTCGTAAAGTTCCTAGTAATGCAATATAAAATTCTACTGAATCAGATATAATTTTATTTAAACCACTTTTTTACATTCCATACAAACAAACTATTTTCTGTATGATTTTCAACGTCTGCTTGTATTGTGCTTTTCCCCCTAATTATATCCGTATTTTCATCCAAATAAATTTCAATTTTGTCCGAGCGGTGTTTTTGATGACCATTTTAAAACGAATTAATAGTTGTAAAATTCCCCGTTTTTTCACACATCATTCTAAGCTTCTATAAATTAGATTTCTACTTTCAAAACAAAATTTCATGGAGATACGGCGTGAATCATGAATAAGTACTTATTGCAAAAATAAACCAAGGTTTACTTTTATAAATTGTTTTTTTGGATGGAGAGTTGTCTCATTGGCACTCACACCACATCTTCCTATATCTATACCAAGAATAGAAATAAAGTGATAAAACTGTGTCTGTTATGCATAAGAACATATATAGATAAAGCGTGCAGATGCTTAAATATCAAAGAAACAGAATATTTAAAAAGTAAAGGAATACTTTTTAAAGATTAACAATGAGCAGAATGATTGCCGGAAAACGATAAAACAATCTATGTCAAATAACCGCTACGTATTGCATCAAAACTCTCGGCACTCTGCATTTAGGGAAAGTTACCGTTAAGAATGTCACACAAAATAAGTGAATATAAATGAACAAAAATTAAAAACAAACAAGACAAACAAAGGCCAAATGCTCCTGACTTGTGACAGGCGCAACAATGCTGCCGGATTTAACATGTTTATCTGCTCTTTGATCGGGTTGTTGTCTCTTTGATATAAAAAGTAGAAACATCAAGGAATTAAAACCAATTACTGTATGAATTTATAGGGAAATGCTTTTCTAAAAATAATGTATCTAATTAATCTAAAACGAGTAAATATTAACCACTACTGGTATATATATAAAAAAGAAGATATGGTACGATTGCCAGTGAGACAACTCTCTACAAGAGACCAAATGACACAGAAACCGTACGGTCTTCAACAATGAGTAAAGCCAATACCGCATAGTCAAACGAGAAAACTAACGGTCTAATCTATGTACCAAAAAAAAAAAGAACGAAAAACAAATATGTAACACATCAACAAGCGACAACAACCACTGAATTACAAGCTCCTGACTTGGGACAGGCTCATACATAAAGAATGTGGCGTGGTTACACATGTTAACGGGATCCCAACCACCCCCTCCCTAACCTGGGACAGTGGTGTAACTGCACAACATAAGAACGTACAAATCGTACAAAAACACATACAAATCAGTTGAAAAAAGGCTGAATACAAATAGAAATACATCTAAAAAATATACAGAGTGGCAGTGGCCGTTTACTTGTATATCCTAAAAGCAGAGGCACTAAGTACAGATCTGAGAGTACTCGAAGTTACTGACAGCTTGTTCAAAGCCAATAACAACTAATAAAGAAAATATGCATCTAAGAATAAATCAGTCTTACCAAGATTTCTGTAAATGTTGATTGAGACCCACTGGAAAGAAATGTACCACTATTATTCTGTGTAACAGATTGTCATTGTTGCGTCAATAATATTGATTTCTCTTGCATGTAATATTTTACTTCATTTGAATTTTAAAAGTGTAAGAGAAATTGATTTCTTGTTCCAAAATACCGTGTGTTGCACTTATAAACATTTCTTCTTGTCTTCCGTTCGTCCCGCTTCAGGTTAAAGTTTTTGGTCGAGTTAGTTGAAGTCCAATCAACTTGAAACTTAGTAAACATATTTCCTATGATATGATCTTTCCAATTTTAATTCCAAATTAGAGATTTTATCCCATTTTCACAGTCCACTGAACATAGAAAATGATAGTGCGGATCCGATCCGTGAACTTGGGACACATTCTTGTTAAAAAGTGTTATATCTTATTTAACTATAAGAGTAATGATATTAGTGTTAAAAGTGTTATATCTTATTTAACTATAAGAGTAATGATATATGATTTGTTTGTGTTAACAAATCAAATGTGCATTTTTATAATACTTTTCAAAAGTAAGTATTAAAATTAGCTCTGTACAAAGAAAGCAACAAATTAATAGGTCACGCTATTTCCAGCGCCGGGAAAATGGACATTGCTATAGTATATGCCATTTTGCCGGATTTAATTAACTAAAGGTAAATACTAATATTTATCAGAGCTGGCACAAAAGCTTATTTTTCTACTTTGCCTGTGCCTGTGTTTTTAAATGATCTTAAATGGTACTGCCGAAAAATATCAAAATTCAATCCTCAAAATATGCTGATGCAAGCAAAATAGCTAATGCTATGAATATATGCTACTTGCCAAAGGTACTTTGACCACAGCCAACAAACCATAATATTTTTCTAGTTTGCCAGCAACGGCAAAATACCCACTGCTTCATCAAATCGTACTAAATCGATGAACACATTTTCATTTTGTATTGTATCAATAACTGAGCTGCTTTTTTCATATTTTGGTTTTATAAACTTTTTATTTTTACCATTTGTTACCAAATGTAAACATGGTCAGATAGAAGTAGCTTAAATTTGAAGATCTTTTGTTTTCAGTTTTTACTTACTTCACTTGTTCTACCATCTTGTTTTCTTACTCGATTCGACTAAACTCGCCATCGAGGTAGGTAAACCCCGACTCAGGTCAAAAGGTTCAGTTGATGACGTTTTAGAAAAACTCTACCCGTTCGATTTAAACTTTGCCTACACGATTAACCCGAGTTAATTAAATCGAAGTCGACATCGGTGTACATTGCTTCTCCCATAGACCATGTTTTACGGCTTTAGTTTTCCATGTAGGAAGTTTTCACTTTGCTGTCTGTTTGTACATAAATTGAAAGTGTGCATGTGGTCATGGTTTTGATTTTTATTAATATTTTCTCTTTTGGGAGATAGTTGAACTTTGTAATTTCAAGACGAAAAGCGCGTGAGACGCGCAAAATTTTAAGCATGAGCCTAATGAGTTTTTGTTTTTTACAATGCAGTCTTTTTGGAAATCAATACTAATACAAAAACAAATGTAGCTTTTCTAAATCTTTAACATTACGTTTAACAGCTGCTCAAACTTCCCTTGACAAATAAACATTTAAAGTTAAATAAATATTGTATTTTTTTTTAATTTTCGTTTGTAGTATGTATTACATGCATTCCTATTATGTTTTTTCTTCATTATCTAATGTACTTTGTGTTTATATTTATATAGGGAGAGGACGTCACTAATGTTGTTATGTAACTTGTGTCCAAGCACTTTTGCTACTTTTACAAATAAAATATGTTTAAACTAAACTAATTTGAGGCCGGAAACTATCTGACAAAAACGAAATCAGTATATAAGATCCATAAAGCAACTGACATCAACTTTGAATACTTGTAATAAAACAAATAAATCCAAACTTGCGCTTTATATTAAGAAAGGGTCCAAAAGAAACGTTTAGAATGCAAGATGTATTAGAGGCTAGTTACGGTTCTGTGTTATCTCTCCAAACTTAAAAGTTAAGATCACGCACCCTTATTGTTTACATTGATAAAGACTTTTGCATCCGTCGACATTATTTTCGATTAAAGTAGTATTGATGATCTGACAACCGCCGTGCATGTATGCTTTAACTATCGGCCTTTCTTTTCAGTTTTAAAACTAGTCACCTCCCTTGATAGTGTGATATTGTCATCAATCTATTTATTTGTACCATCTTTTAAGATTTATTATATTGTATAATCTAAATTTGTGATTCATTTAATATGAAATATAATAATTTATTCTTTATCAAAGATATAGAGTAATTTGAAAGTCTTTGACTACTGTATCACCGTAGTTCAATTCAGAAGTCATGCGGTCTAATTTGTCTACATTATGTTGAAAGAACACCGGGGGTGTTTACATTGGCAATATTTACTATGATTGACAGTAAAACAAGAAAGGAAAACATGTTACATTATAAATCGAGAAAAAATTAAAATGAAATACAAAACTCTTGTTTAGTAAAATCAAAAACGAAAAACGGAAACACTTTTGATTTTCATTTTGGTTTCAGAGAAATCAAAAACAAAAAATGAAAACACTATCATTTTCCGTTTTTGTTTTTAGAAAAATCAAAAACGAAAAACGAAAACACTTTTTTATTCCTTTTGGTTTTCGAGAAATTAAAAACAAGAAATGAAAACACTTTTGTTTTTCATTTTGGTTTTTGAGAAATCAAAAACGAAAAATGAAAACACTCTCGTTTTTTTATTTTTATATTTCAAAATGAAAAACGAATGGACGCAAATATACACGGACCGTTTTGATATATGTTTCTTTATTTTACATAAGCTAGAGGTATAGGGGATGGTTGTCTTGAGATCTCACAAAACATGTTTAATCCCGCCGCATTTTTGCGCCTGTCCCAAGTCCGGAGCCTCTGGCCTTTGTGAGTCTTGTATATTTTTATGCTCCTGCGACAAAAAAATTGGAGGGGGTACATTGTTTTACCCCTGTCCGTCCGTCCGTCTGTCCGTCCCATAAGGGACATATAGTTATTCCGTGTAAACCCTCCTACAGTTTGAATTCTAAGAAGTTTTGCTGTCTGTTTGTACATATATTAAGGTGTGCATGTGTTGAGGGTTATTTTAAAGTGTGCACCACATTTTTTATGTTATTTTGAAAAGACAGATAAAATATTACAGTCAATTCCATTTTAAACCATAGCCTAGTAAACCATGAAAAAACGTTGATGACGTCACGGTCACATGACAAAATTATGTGTATGAGCTGATAAACAAAACAACGTCAGCCAATCAGAAGACGTGTTACATTCAAAATTAAATTATACACCAATAATTTCCTTTGTAAAGGCGTTTAATCCTTATGGGTTTTTTTAATTGGAGATAAGGAATTTATTTTCCCACACTCGTAACCTTTATCACTCGTATATTGTATATTTGTGTCATTGAATTGACCTGGCGCATGAATATATTTGTTGGTTAACGCAAAAAAAAAATGAACTCCATAAAAAAAATGCTTTCGGATAAAAAATAAACTACAAAAACTTTCTTTATCATTCAAATGAATGTTGTGTGTTTTTTTTTTTTTTTTTTAATTTAACGAATAACGCGAAGTGAAAATACAATTTGTTTACGTCGAGCCGAATAGTGTTTTTATCGCCGCCATCTTGTCTACATTGGTTACGGAAAGAAGTTCGGTCAACGTAGTCTATCGAAAAATAAACAACGTCAAGAACGGCTTATTCTCATTTCGCCTTAGCTGTCAAAATTTATATAGAAAATTAATCCCAGTTTGCCTTAGTACAAATTTTCAGGTACACAAGAATTAACTAAGGCGAAATGGGAGCTTCTGTAAACATTGTTATTAAGTTATGTTTTGTTTGTATTGCAATTAGTTGATATTTGTTATTTTGATGTCAAATTCTACCATGAAATACTTTTTAAAGGAAAGATATATTTTTTAATTTTTGGTGTCCCACTTTTCATAGTTGCTCTTTTTTTTCTGAAAGTGTTTTTTTTTTTTTTACTCATGTGTTATATTTTGTAAATAAAGTCTTATTAGAGATGACAAATTGGATATGAACATTTCATATTTTAATGAATAAATAAAGACAAATAGCATACAAGTACAAGGCACTGATATACGCATTGGAATGCTCAAGGTTAATTCAGTTTCCAAGTTTGAGGATGTAAGATGCTGCATCACCATACTGAATATAGTCATTTGTATCTTTGTGTAGGGTTTCCTTTAAAGTGGTGAATCTTTCTTCTATTTATCTATACTTCTTTGATTTCCTCTCATCTTGCCACCTGCTGCACACTGTACTTTCTTTGCCTCGTAAGCTGCTTGCTCTTTCTTGAACACATTGATAATTTAAAATATGTTTGGATGTGCTGTTTTGGCTCTCTTTTTGAGCTTGTTATGCCAGCTCTCTGTCTGGTGGTGGTTCCAGATTGGTTGTGGGTCACTTTTATTAAAGATAAGAATTCAAGAGAAACAATTCCCTAATTACATGTTGTTCAAATTGTTATAAAAGCACAAAGATTTAATTTGTTTATTTAACATTTTTATCTAAATTCACATTTCGCCTTAGTTCAATTCCCATCTGGCCTTAGTATATTTTTTACCTTTTTTACCTGGAATTCACAGCTAAGGCGAAATGAGAACACACCTCAAGAACAACTACATGAAGTCCTCTCCAACAATCATAAAAACATATTTCTTAATATTCAAATCATATAAGAATTATTTATATGTTTTGTAGTTTAGTGTGACGTCCATTTTCACTGAACTAGTACACAATTTTATTTGGGGACAGCTGAGGACTACCTCCGGTAGCGGGATTTTCTCGCTGCGTTTAACACCCATTGTAGGCCTTCAGTTGTTGTCTGCTCTTTGATCGGATTGTTGTCTCTTTGACATATTTCCCATTTCCATTCTCAATTTTTTTTATCTATTTTGTAAGCCGAGCCTTGAAGCATACTCGGGGCGGTGGTAGTGGAAAGTGACAATTCCATTACCGTATAACCCGAATAATTCAGTCGTTATATTCCGCTGATCTACGAAGGCTACATTAACGCCTGAACGTCTTCCTCAATAAAGACCGTCAACTGGAAAATTCACACCGCTATGCAATATGGGAATTTTGATTTAAGTTGGCAGCTAAAGAAGGAGGAGTTTCGGATGTTAATTGATGTTAAATGATGTAAACTGATGTTAATTGATGTTAATTAATTATTATCGGATTTGTGTTAATTGAACACACGTGTTTGGTAAGACAACTACAAGACAGTTGCGCAGACTCATTATCCTGATCGCCGCCGATTGGCTCTCGTGTGGAAGAAAATCGGACACGGAAAGGGCTTGAATTATTCGAGTTAATTACCGTATGGATTTTGGGTAGAATGACATTTTCCTGAAGACTTTTCTACAAAGGGGAACCTAGATGTTGCATCTATATCAATTAAACAGTTAATGATTTTGTACATCATAAACATCCTTGTTGTAGATTTCCTCTCTTCTAATTGTTGCCACTCCAGTTGTTTTATCATGGCGTCAACTGATGATGTGTTACGATGTTTGTTATTAACATACCTAGCCCTTCTGCGATGACCATCTCAATTTTTTTCTTGTTGATGTTTGTTTTGTTGATGGGGTCCCAAGCTGCGCTTGTGTATTCTAGTGTCAAAATTGCTGCAAGTTTTGTTTAATTGACAGATTCAGATTCAATAGTTTAAAGTCTCACTGACATCGATTTTATACAATTTTTATATCCTTATTGGTCAATTATTTTTTCCCAAACTAAGTTAAGAGGGGGTAGGGGGTCTGTGAAAAAAACCTATATGAATTAAGTTTTTTTTTCCTACATCGAACTTTCGTCCCTTACACGACGTTCCTTATAATAAGGCGATTTTGACGGTTTCAAAGAACGTTTTTTCTTTATGAATATTTATTTACAGGAGTTGCTTGTCTTTCCAGGCCTTAATGGATAATTTTCCTTTCGGCAGCAGTTCGCATTAATAAATCATACATTTATTTCCAAATTTACACATACTTTATTTTTAATATAAATCAGATTTTGAATTTATACTCTCCTATTTTTTGCATTAATCAAACAAATATGCTATAAAAAAACAAACTAGCTAAGATCCCGATATATTTTTCACATCAATTTCATTTGGTCGACATTTGAATTTTAACTTAAACTATCCTTTCTCATACATTGGTTGTATTGTAACTTATACATGTATTTTTATTTTCATTCCAATTAAACTGGAAACAAATAATTACGATACAGAATTAAAACCAGAGCATAACATCAATTAAGTTTTGCGAACGTTGGGAACAAAACGGCTATACTTTTTGAAACGATATACAAAATCTTGTTGCCTAACGAAAAAATGTTTGACACTTTATTGTTTAAAAAGGGAAAAAAAAGAAACACTTTTATCGCCAAGTTTTTTTTACTATGATCTAACTATGTTTTATAGATAGACAGCTGGTTAAAACCCAAATTTTAAAGAATACAGCGGGTTTGTTCGTTGGGGAAAAAAGATGGCTATACTTTTTGAAGTAATTGCAATAGAAACTATATGCATGGTTTCCGTAAAAAATATCATAAACCAGGAGAAAAGTTAAAAAAAACTTAAAATATAATAAATATTTTTCCTCTCGGCTTTTTCAATTTCACGCCGTTTAAATGCGCAAACCCGAAATATACTTACCTTGCATATGTTTGGACATTTTTCAGACCGTTTTCAAAAATAACATTTTCCGGATTGCGGTTTCAGTGATATTGATTTTGCTTTAACACGCGAATAACTATAACATTAGCAATATTCTTTTATTCTTTTGAAGTTTTACGATGATCTGAGAAAAAAATACCGTAGGAAAAAACGGAACTCTGATCTTCTGCACACAAAACGAAACGTTGGACATGACGTTTTTGGGTAAAAATGGGATAATTAAGTGTTATAATTTCTGGTATTTTAAATTTCGGTTCCTTTTTTTCTTTAATTTCATCTAATGTAATGAATTCAAATGAAATAACTTTATTTTATCGAACTGACAAGTCTACGTATTTGTTTTTGTGCTAATCTATAGCAAACTGAAATTGGTGCCAACATCGAGCGCAACATCAATGTCGTCGGCATCAGTATTCCGTTGTACTTAAAGCTTAGTCCACACTGCCGATCAGATCAACTCGATGATCCAGATTGTCAAAATTTCCACGATTAAGCGTAATCAAAATCTTGATCGGGCCTGTTTATGACTTCTACCCGACTGCTTTCGACTGTACACACCCTTAACTCGACCATTCATGACTATTTAATGACTCCTTCACGACTTCTTGACGACTACTCCACGACTCAGTCCGGCCATTAATTGAATACATATTCGATAATTCTGACCAATTCACGATCTCTACACGATCTTTACTCGACTAGGTAGACCAAATTAACTATATTCGATCTCAGCCTGATCTCGATCAGACCAAATCGACCTCAGGGTATAGGAGTTGTAGGGATAGTCGGGAATTGGTCGGGTTTGTACAATTTCAGTATAAAAACGTCATCATTTTTTTTATAGGACCCGCTGCATCCAGGGGATTAAATGTTACCCTTGTCTGTCCGTAACGTACGTCCCAAAAATGAGTTTCCGTTCTCTAATTTTATTTTGCCTCAACCAAATTCTATGAATCGTTTGAACCATGCTCATTACCATCAAACACAGATCAATTGCGCATTTGGTGGCGTCACATTTACCGTTCTTGGGTAAAAACTCTTTATAACGTTATATGTAGCTAGGTTCACACTGCCGATCAGTTGTCAACTCGATGATCCCCATTGTCCAAATTTCCACGACCAAGCTCAACCAAATTCTTGATCGGGCCTGTTTACGACTTATACCCGACCTCCATCCGACTGTACACGATCTTTACTCGACCATTCACGACTCTTTAATGACTCCATCACGACTGCATCCCGACAACAAAATGAGTACTTATTCGATAATTCCGATCAATTCACGATCTTTACACGATCTTTACTCGACTAGCTAGACCAAATCAAATATTCACGATCTCAGCCTGATCTCGACCAGACCAGATCGTTCTGATATATATGGGTCGTAGGGATAATCGGGAATTGGTCGGTATGCACAATTCGAATATAAAAACGTCCGAAATTTTTATTCCCCGCCGCTTCGGAGTGGGCATTTTAAGTGTTACCCTTGTCCGTCCGTACGTACGTCCCAAGAATATTAGTGTCCCATGGACACATTCTCCGTTTATTTTGTTATATTCAGTAGAAGTTCCGAGTAAAATCATACATTTAAAATATCTACATAGAAATAAAGCAATTGGATTTGTGGGTAAGACGGTAAGAGCTCAGAGAGACAGGTTAATGACGGAGCTTGAAGAGAGCATAGAAGACGAACAAGATTGTGTAGACAGCAGCGGGAACCGAAAATTCTTGGTGAGGCAATGGCTGACACGACGACCACTGTGTGTGCAGTATGAGAGACTTGCACTAACTGAACACAGCAGAACCCAAATGCTTATAAAAACTTCCTCATATTTACACTGATATGTAATGGTAGTTTTATAGCTTTATTTGGGAAATGACACCACAAAATAAGATTTGTTACTGGATCAGTACTTATGTTAGATAGCAATATACACAAACTTTACCATCCCCTTTTCCTTGCTTTCTTACAAATAAATCGTACTGTTATATATGTGCGTACGTTTGTAATCAGTATTTTTCATGAATTTGATATCCAGTAGTCATGAATGGTTAAAGATAATTATTTTCCTTTTCCTGTATGGCAACAACCTACATGTTAAAAAAATATTGCAAAAAGAGGGCAAAATTTTCACATATTTCTCCAAACTTTGACCCAAAGTAGAATTTTAATACCCTGGAGTGATACCTTTTCTGAAACTGTTTACAACTTTATCAAGTGATCAAGAGCGCATTTCTTTCTGACCAACGTTTGGTAAACGTTGTGTGCCGTTTGTTATAGTTTGTTAAACGTTACAGAAGTAGAAACAAATGCATCGTTTAATTAGAGTTTGCTGACCCTGTTTGAACTGTCAAAAACTCATGCACATTTTGTTGTTATTTGAACTTATTACGCGGGGAAAATAGCCTCCGGAGAAGATGTTATAGACACAGAGGACATCGATCCTCTATGGATATTTTATTCTATTGGCAGTTCTTCATCTTCTTCATCAGATGAATGTATGAAGATAGTGATGATAAAGTCTTTTTAAAATAAGAGGTATGTTCTTTATTATCACAACTCAAAATATTGTCTTAAATTACTCAAGTTTAGGCATTACCCTCCTTTCTTTCATAGCTGTTATTTTAATGAAAGAAAGGAAGGTACTATCTATATTGGAGTAAGTTTAGACATTGTTTTGAGTTATGACAAGTAAGAACACGTTTAGATAAATGATTTAAAGTTAAAGTTAGAAAGAAATGCACCGTTTGAACTAACAAACAGCGCATGACAAACTGTAGACGCGTTTGCAACGAGTGTATAGTTTGTCAAAGTTTATGCAAACTTTGCAAAAGTATGTTAGAAACAAATGATCAAAACGTGTGCTCGCTGAAGTTTGAATCGTTTGTGTTAAAAAGAAATTCGCTCCAAATAAAAAATATTTGACTTTCGTCTCTTGTGTGAAATTACATCAAAAAGTTTGAATCAAACAAATTTGACTGTAAGGTGATATTTAGTTGTTGTTAATATTTTCTATGTCATTTGGTGTTCTGTGAAGAGCTGTTCCATTGGCAATTGTACCACATCTTCTTTTTTTTTATACTTAACATTTCTAGACAAACAGAAAATACGGACAGACAAAACAGAAAACAGGTAAAATATAATCTTGATGTTCTTATAAACCAACTTTGAAAGATAACTTAGTCATCAGCAGTCTAATAATGAATGTTATTGCAGAGTTACTTTCATATTTGAAAAAAACGCCGATGCCAAAATTGCAGGTCTTTCTTCCCTTCAAGAACACCTAGGTTTTATTTGGTTACGTGTTGCTAAGTTTTTATGTTTGTCTTCTCGTCGGTTTTTGGTTTTCTATGTTTGTGTTCTCGTCGGTTTTCATTTTTCGCTATGGCTGTGTCGGGTTGTTTTCGACCTTTGAGTTTGATTGTTTCTTTGATGTCTTTTACCTCTCTTTAAAAATGTTACTCTCCTTGCAAACGTAAAGACACGTACTGTACATGGAGGAATTTTTATACAGTTAAAAATAATGTTGCAATATATTTTTGCGGAAGCAGAGTTATGAGAGTTAATAAGATTTGTACACACTTTTAGAGAATCATGTTGAAGTCATGTTCTCATGTATGGCCGAGTAGAGATCGAAGAGTGGTCGAATGTGGTCGCGAAGGGATCGGGAATTGGTCGAGTTGGTCTGGGATAGAATAAATATAGAAGTCGCAGTGACCTAGAAGCGATCGGGACAAATTCTCGATCTCTTCTCGAGTGACTTGCTTCTCGATCCTTACTCGAATGTTTTTGACATGTCAAAAACTCTCGGGTAGAAAGTCAGATCGATGACGAGCAAGGTAGACTATCTCGAACATTCTTGTCGATTGAGTCAGACCAGTCTCCCGATCACGTAATTTATCATGATCGGGCTTGATCGAGTTGATCTGATTGGCAGTGTAAACCTAGCTTAAAGCTTAAAGCTAGGTTTACACTGCCAATTTTTTTGCTTCCGAAAAAATAAATTGGCACAGTTTATTTTTAACTGTAAAACAATTTCTCCATGTACAGGTACTTGTCTGTACTTTTGCAAGAAGGAGTAAAATTTTAAAAGAGAGGCAAAACTAGCAAAGGATAAATCAAATTCAAAGCTTGAAAACAAACCGACACAACCATGGCGAAAAACGGAAACCGTCAAGAAGACATACGGCAGTCCACACAACACAACAAATAAAAATAATAAAAACTTAGCAAAACGAAACCAAACAAAACATGGGATGATGTCAGGTTTTCCGGAAGGGAAGCAGATTCTGAATTTTGGACCCTAAGGATTTTTCAAATATGAAAGTAATTGTGCAATAAAATTCACAAGTGGACAGCGGATACAGTTTAGCCTTCAAACCTGGTTTGTAAGAATGTAAAGATTATTTTTACCTGTTTTATGTGCTTTTTTCTGCTTGACTGTCCGTATTTTCCGTATCTTAAAATAAGAAGATGTCGTTACATTGCCAATGGGAAAACTCCACAGGACACCAAATAACACAGAAATTAACAACTATAGGTCGCCTTAATCTTTGACCTGTTCTGTTCTTGGTTGATGAATACACTATAAAATTTATTCATACACTCATGGATTTGTCCTTCAAGATTTAAGATTGTATTGTCCTTGGTATAACTATAGTCACCATATGAAGCCAGCATTTTAGCAAAACACAATCACAGCTTGTTTTCTTAACCTTTAAGTTGATTATTATTAATAAAATATTAACTATACGTATTGTTTCGTGTTTTTATGCTGAAAAAAATGATTAATAATAAAAGTGAACAGAAAAGTGCCTTAAAACATATCTAAGAATGACAATCTCAATTTAAAAAAAAATATCCTGTCACTTTCTGTACTGTATTCATTCACATACTTGTCCGCCAATATATATAAGTGTATAAAAGACCTTGAAAATTCGACCGCAGATGTGTTTTATATATGTTCAAAATGTTGAAATGAATAAAAAGGTAAACCCTTTTAAACGGAAAAAAGTGTTATTATGAAAGACAAATGATTTTTATTTGAATTCTTGATAGATATAATTGTGTAAACAGTTTCTGGAAAATTATCGGGCTAAATTTTGGGGAAATATCACGGGGGGGGGGGGGGGGGGGGGTAACTTCGATATTTTTTTGGTAGGGGTGTGCCTTTTTTGCCTCAAAAAACGTACCCATTTTAATATAACATTCACTGAAATTCAGTACCTATAGTTATATAAATATTTAAGAAAGAATGACCTATACTTATATACAATATTTAAAATATGACCCAACTAATACCGCAGTCCCACTAGGCCACGATCGCACTACGATCTGTGAAAAAAATGCAAATTTTGACGATCGTGTAGATCGCAGTAAGGTCGTATCACGGTCGTGGTGAGGACTTCAAGATCGTGATGAGCGTGGCCAACTTTGAACATGTTCAAAACAATCGTGGTGCGGTCGTGGTGAAATCAGGTCTTAGTAGAAGCGTAGTGAAAGCGCACTAAGGTCGTGGTAAGATTGCAAAGGTCGTCGTTCCATCGTAGCGAGAGCGTAGCTAAAGCGTGACTCTATTCGGAGAGACGGTCCTACTCCCTCTGCTACGACCTCACTACGACCATCACGTTCTCACCGCGACCCAACTACGCTTCCACTACGATCATACCACGTTTACACCACGCTGTTCAATGCCACAGTACGATTCTAGTACGCCATTGCCGTTCTCATCACGCTCTTCTTACGACCTCACTACGTTCATACTACGACCATCATTCTCATTGTCATTTTCACATAAAATATATCAAATCTCTCCAGGTTTTATTTGTCTATATGTAATTAGGACTTCTTTTTCTCTAACGACTCAACCATGCTTTTCGTTTTTATATAGATTAGACCGTTGGGTTTCCCGTTTGAATGGTTTCACACTAGTAATTTTGGGGCCCTTTATAGTTTGCTGTTCGGTGTGAGCCAAGGTTCCGTGTAGAAGGCCGTACCTTGACCTATAATGGTGTACTTTTATAAAATGTTATTTGGATGGAGAGTTGTCTCATTGGCACTCATACCACATCTTCCTAAATCTAATTAGTCTATACTGTTCTGCACGAACTAATCATGTATGCACCCCCGCCAGATATATGTGCGAGATATGAACTGCAGTCTAACCTAACTGTTTGTGTTATACATGAAAATTCATACAAATGGTTCAAGCCGGCACTAATTTGCATCCCTTGGTCCCACATTCCGACAATTCCAAAATATCAATGTGAATTTCTAAAATAAACATGATAATTAGACTGACTTACATCCGATTTCGCGGGTGTCTCTGTTTTCATATTTCTTATAAAATTTTCACACCATCCTGTTATGATATCGTACATTGACGATGGTCAAATTGACGATATATGTTAAACAAAATATAATAGGGACGGATTCAGATTCTTTCAAATTGGATGTGCTTAAACTGTTTCTTTCAGTCAGATTAACCATAAAAAGAGTTGGCAATCCAATAATTCCTCCTGAATCACCATGTTTGACTTCTGTGTTGATTTGAAACATCATATATTTGGGTTTTGTTCACTCCTTAAGTAAAAATGGTAAGATGAAAAAATGAGAAAATCTGTCAGATGGGGTAGTGGTGTAATGTTTCATTTTTTTTTTTTTGGTTAAGAAATGAGTGCAGACTAGTATTCTTTAATGTAATATGTTCAAAAGTAAGAAGTCTATGCATCATAGGTGTCATAACTGGTTTCAAGTTTGTTATGTCTTGGTGAAGGGGGGTAAAATGTTTTACACTAAATCAATAAAGGACCTTTTTTTACCTATGCAGTTTGTAAATTTATCAATAAAAAGTTGATTAATGGCAATTATGATAAAAACAAGCCTTAAATTCCACCGCTGAGAGTAAAAATGGCTGATTCAGCAAATTTTGCCTGATCTGTGGGTAATAATGTAAAAATGGGCGTATGACATTTGCGCCGATTTTGAAAATTTTCATTCTTTCATTTGCGCCGATTTCATTTTTTCATTTGTGCCGATTTTATATTTCTTCCTAATTGAATTTACAGGTAAGTTACAGGTAAGTTTATACTTTTATATTGGCTGAGCACAGAGTATAAAGACAAATCAAGTGACATTGCAATTGGTAAATGGCTATCCCAATGTTTCAGGTTACCATTCCTTTCCCTAAATGAAATCGATGACTGCTTCACGTTTGACATTGTCTGACTCTCCGCTCCTTCTGATGACAAATGTCATACATTCTTAGACAACGTGCAAGTACACATTCCATAACGGTCAACTAATTCGCCAAATATAGAAGATGCGAAATCATAAGAAAGGAATATATTAGATGTGTTGTCTATACATACTCGGCAAGAACAGATTTATGATTTGAATGTATTCCGTTTTTATGGATTTGAATGCTGCACATATATTTTTAATTCGTCATTTAAGTATGAACAAAGTGCTTTTATCTTAGGCTTTTACTTCTTGATTTTAAGCAGGAGACAACAGTTTTATACGTGTTATGATTGACAATTCATAAAATATGTACAACTGGCTAACGGAAGAGGTCTTTAATGATAAATGAAAATAACATTACTGGGATGGAGAGTTGTCTCATTGGCACTCATACCACATCTTCTTATATCATTTCACCTGTAATTTACCTGTTATTTACCTGTAAAAAAAATCGGCGCAAATGAAAGAAAAAATCGGCGCAAATGAAATGCAGATCGGCGCAAATGAAAAAAAAATCGGCGCAAATGAAAGAAAAAATCGGCGCAAATGAAATGCAGATCGGCGCAAATGCAAAACGCCGGTAAAAATTTACCTAGAAAGTAGAACTTCATTATTTTTATGTAACTTGCAAAACATTTTTATTGATAAATGCTCGCTTTAAATTTTTGCAGTGTCTGACACATGTGCAACCAATGAAATTTGAGACGCGACATTCTTTGGTTGCATGTATATCCTATTATTTTCACCGAAATAAATAAATTGCATAATTTCGTATTTTTTTCAACACAAGTACAGCTGTACTAGTTTTCTTCGGGCTTAATTTGTAGTTCTGAGGTAACATGACACCAATAGGAGCTTTTGGTGAACCAGTAAGTGGTTAAGGGGTCCTTACTTATTCATTTAGCTCTCATATTGGTCTGAAATGGCGATAGAAATAGGGGTTTCTATACATTGACTAGACATTATTTTTGACAAAGAATGTATTTATGATGTTATATCAGCAAGATTAAATGGTTTATTCATTTTCCATGCAAATACCATTAATTGTTAAAATTTTCTGACAGTGAAAAGCACAATAAAGACAAATTGATTATGTAAGGGGACATAATTTAACTTAATGCAGACATGAGAAATAGACAAACAGTCAACTTAGAGATGTATTCTGGTACATGTATTGTCAAAAAAAGATTTTAGAATAATAGTTAACTGCAATCTAAAGTCTCTTGTTGTATTGCCCTCATAATCTGGAAATGTTTAAAGTAATATAAGGCTTTCTGTAAAATGTGGAATGGACTTTTAATATATTTTTTATGATTTGGTGCTTAAACTGTTTCTTTCAGTCAGATTAACCATAGAGTTGGCAATCCAATAATTCCTCCTGAATCACCATGTTTGACTTCTGTGTTGATTTGAAACATCATATATTTGGGTTTTGTTCACTCCTTAAGTAAAAATGGTAAGATGAAAAAATGAGAAAATCTGTCAGATGGGGTAGTGGTGTAATGTTTCATTTTTGTTGTTGTTAAGAAATGAGTGCAGACTAGTATTCTTTAATGTAATATGTTCAAAAGTAAGAAGTCTATGCATCATAGGTGTCATAACTGGTTTCAAGTTTGTTATGTCTTGGTTAAGGTGGCACAGTAGTATTTGCATTCCAGAATTTAGGTTGCTCTTTTGTGTACCCTACTTAGGTCAATGTATCTAAACAGTGTGATTGGAAATACAGTATCAATTGAACATACTTTCCCAAACTGAGGGATGAATCAGGTGTAGAAAAATATGAAATAATTTTACATTCAGATGAAAATGAATTTTTAAGATTTTTTTTTAAATTTTGTATTCACTGCACAATAAAACACCTAAAAATACTAGTGGCCTTAGGTTTTTAGAAACAAAACTATCCATAGCCGCTGCATGTTGATGCACCTGTCCTGATTGATTCAGGGGCCTGACTTTCGGCAGTTATCGTTTGTTGATGTTGTTCATTGGTATTTCCCGTTTGGATATATAAATTATATCGTTGGTTTTCCTGTTCGAATTGTGTACGCTAATAATTTTCATAGGCGGATCCAGGGGTGGGGGCCTTGGGGGCCCGGCCCCCTGGGAAAAATTTGGTTGATTATATAGGGAATCATTGAAGCATGACTGGAGCCCCCCCCCCCCCCCCCTATAGGTCAGTCAGCGGGCCCCCCTCCCCCTTAGGAAAAGTTCTAGATCCGCCACTGATTTTGGGGTCCTTTATAGCTTGCTGTTTGGTCTGTAGCAAAGCCCTGTGTAAAAGGCCGTACTTTGACATGTGTTTGTTATTATCAGGTTGAGAACAACGCTCCCTCAGACAAGGGGTCATTTTACTGATGTAGATAAGAAAATAGAAATACCAAGGATTTGTATAGTTCTTCTATACAAAACCTTCGAAAACTTAGAATTTTGTACTCAAAAAGAGGAGAGTTACATCATATTCTAAACAACTTTTTCTAAAAGAGGGGTCCACTTACATGACCTATTTTGAATAATATTAAACTGTTAGAGTAAATGTGTTAATTTAACATGGTTTAAAGTCCAGGAATATTACAAACTTCTTGGACATGTTTTGACCATTTAATACCAGATAGATATATAGTTCTTTGAGAAAATATGAGCCCTTTTGTACAAACAAATATATTATAACTTATATTGATCCCTCATAAAACATGTAAAAGGGATATTTATAACATTAAGGGGTTGCCCCCAAACTGATTATGACTTGGATGGAGAATTGTCTCATTGTTAGTCACACATACATAGACCAGATTTAATTATTTCTTGGTGAACAGGGAAAAAATACTTCAGAAATTAAAGAATTGTCAAAGTACAAGTGATAAATCAAGTTTTAATATTGTCAAAACCTACTATTTTATGTTTACAAAAAAAAAATTATAATCGCTCGCCTTTACTTTTCAAGCTTCGCCTCAAAAATTTGCAAATTAAATATTTTTTTATTAAAATTTTCAAATCGCTCGCTCGCCCCAAATTTTGAAGTAAAAAAATCCGTAGAACAAGAAATTAAATTGGTGTGGCCTAAAGAAAAAATATTTTTGTTCTAATAAAGTAGGAATTCAAGTGTTTACAGATTCGAATTAATAATAAGCTGTCATCTGAAACAACTCGTTTTCCAACGAGCCACCAAACTCCTTTTTAACGATGAAGTTAAATTATGTTTAAATGTGATTATGTTTTTTTCTTTGACAAAACTGGGCTATGCATTGTGAAATCTAGGACAAAACGGGGTGGTACACATTGACAAAACATTTTTCTTCTATTTTGACATGACCCATTTCTTTCATTCCATACACAGAAAAACAAGTATTGATTAGAGGTGCTCAAAGTGACTTGTTTTGCAATCTCCATGTCAGTATCTTTCTTTTCCTACTTCACCTCACCTATCCTCTTCATATCGGTCCGCATTAAGACCCTTTTCGTGCAGTGTGAACAATGTATTGAGAAATTAAACATATTCGAGACAAGGATCACTCAATTCAGTCCGGAATGCGGTTCGATAAAATTGCTCCCCTTGTTTATTTCACTCTCCTGTCAAATCATGTAATTTCGCTACCTCCAATGGTAGACGCTACAACGATGGGTATCGTCAAGAAAGACACGCTTAAAGGAATCAGCTAGGAATTAGACGATTACCATTGGTATAGGTGAGTTGTTTAATAGTTGTTGCATTGGGATAAATGCATGTTTTGGATTAATTCATAATCAGGAATAGCTGGGAAGGAAAGAAACGTGTTGCTACGTGAACCCGGAAAGGCCGGGACGAATTTCAAAAAAAAATCTAGAGACGATCGTTTTGAGTGTGCCACCTACACATTCAAACGTGTAGACAAGCACAGTATTCCCTATCTATGTAATGTGTTTTCATAATTATGTGATATAGGGCAAAAAAAGGTAGCAGTTTTTTGTGTCGTGTTGTTAAGCATTTCCAGGGGAGATAATGTTATTTTTCACGGTGTGTTTGATAGGTTTGTTACATTGTAACATTATATAAATGAATACTATTGATAAAGTGGATTAAAATAGCCTCTCACACTCAATTAACTGAATTTCAAATATTCTATTTACCGTAGTGCTATTATATAAGACTTCGGAGGTTCATATCACTAATATTAAACGTTTTTATATTGGATTTTTTTTTAACTATTGTTATTGAACGGTTCATAGTAAAAAAAAAATCCGATAAAACCGTTGAATGTAAATATGAACCTCAGAAGTCTTATATATTGTCCTTTAATATAAGACCAGAGGTTCATATCATTTACATTCAACATTTTTTTATCGATTTTTGTTTACTTTCAATGTTGAACGATTCTACGGTTCAACATTAGTAGTTTTAAAAAATCCGATAAAAATTAATGGTTCAACATTGATAGTAAAAAAAATCCGATAAACATGTTGAATGTAAATGATATGAAACTCTGAAGCCTTACATTATTGGACTATCGTTTATTAGTTCTTTATCCTAACTAAATGTTTTTTTGTGGTGTATATTACAAAAAAAGAGGGTCTTTTAAAAACATCAAAATACCTTTAGGCCACACCAATTTGATCCCTTGTTCGACGGACCCGCCCGCACCCATTTTTTTCAAAACAGAATTTTTTTATTTTTTTTATATTCCCGCTTCCCGCATCCGGAATTGTAATCATGTCCATTTCCCGCACCGTTTTTTGTTGTTGTAAATATTATAAAAAGATATCAACATTTGTTTTTAAATCACAGTCTAACCTGTATATAACGATTTTAAACATAAAAGCACCCCACCACACTGTGTAAATATCTGTGAGTATATTTGTTTCAGCATGAAACCTGGAGTGCTCCGATAATAGTTATAGCAGCGGGTATTTCCGTGAAGAACAAAAAGTTGGTTTCTTTCCCCCTTACTTATATTCCCATCAAAAACGTTCGTTGTTAAAATAAAGTACAAAGAACTTCTGAAGGATTTGCCTTCAACTGCAATTATATTGTATGCTGGCGAAACAAAACTATCCATAGCCGCTGCATGTTTATGCACCTGTCCTGATTGATTCAGGAGCATGTCGTTCAGCAGTTATCGTTTGTTCATGTTGTTCATTGGTATTTTCCCGTTTGGATATATAAATTAGATCGTTGGTTTTCCTGTTCGAATTGTGTACGCTAATAATTTTGGGGTCCTTTATAGCTTGCTGTTTGGTCTGTATCAAAGCCCTGTGTAAAAGGCCGTACTTTGACCTGTGTTTGTTATTATCAGGTTGAGAACAACCCTCTCTAAGACAAGGGGTCATTATACTGATGTAGAAAAGAAAATAGAAATAACAAGGATATATAGTTCTTCTATACAAAACCTTTGAACACTTAGAATTTTGTACTCAAAAAGAGGAGAGTTACATCATATTTTAAACATTTTTTTCTAAAAGAGGGGTCCACTTATTTTGAATAATATTAAACTGTTAAAGTAAATGTGTTAACATGGTTAAAGTCCAGGAATATTACTAAATTCTTGGACATGTCTTGACCATTTAATACCAGATAGATATATAGTTCTATGAGAAAATATGAGCCCTTTTGTACAAACAAATATATAACAACTTATATTGATCCCTCATAAAACATGTAAAAGGGATATTTATAACATTAAGGGGTTGCCCCCAAACTGATTATATCTTGGAATGAGAATTGTCTCGTTGTCTCATTGTCTCACACATACATAGACAAGATTTAATTATTTCTTGGTGAACAGGGAAAAATATTTCAGAAATTAAAGAAATGTCAAAGTACAAGTGATAAATCAAGTTTTAATATTGTCAAAACCTATTATTTTATGTTTACAAAAAAAAATTATAATCGCTCGCCTTTACTTTTCAAGCTTCGCCTCAAAAATTTGCAAATTAAATATTTTTTTATTAAAATTTTCAAATCGCTCGCTCGCCCCAAATTTTGGAGTCCAAAAATCCGTAGAACAAGAAATTAAATTGGTGTGGCCTTAAAACAATCCTACAATATCTGTTTACAGAATGAGAGATATTTCGTATTCTAAACCTAATTTTTCTCACATGTTTGTTAGATATGTTGTAAATACAGACAAATGTTTAGTACGTATACCCATCCCCTCTATTTCAATTCATTAGTTCAAGATACAGCTCTGAAGAATATGCAATAACCTACATTGATAATTTAGCTAACAGTAAGTTCAGTACATCTTTCTAGCAAGTGAAGACCAATGAAAACATTTGATATGATCTGAAAACATGGTCAATTAAGTAGGATCTTGTGGTTTCGTAGACATAAATGATATTCTAGTATATTTAATAACATGTTTATATTTTGTGACGCATCTGATGTATAAATCCACTGCCAGATCCTGGAAAGAGCTCTTAGTTCCGATCCGTTTGTACGGGGAACATGTGGTTGCAACCCGGCCCCTCTTTAATTGCCTGTTCGATTTTTTGTTTGCAGTGTCGAAAAGGGAGAAAGGCAGCAGTTTTATAAAGAAGTTATGTGAAAGTTCTGCTATACATCTGACAGTCAGAAATAATTCTGAAGTACACATGTCGACCAGAGGCATGGAACTGAGAGGAGAGGGTACCAGATGCTTATCTGAGATTCCAATTTGAACTAAAGAAAGCAATATATAAAGATATGTTGGAGAAATAATCTATATGAATAAAGTTATGCCACAAAAGGAACTTCTTTTTTTTATATACAGAATTTGTCAAACGTATCCATAAAATCTAAGAGATGTGAATGCATCCTTCATAGCCTTGTAATACTGATGGTAACAATTTATATAATTTCTGAGATGATATAGCAGTACCATTGGTTTCCCCTTTCTCCTTCTTCAAAGAACTTGATCATCTGAACTCTGAAATTAGAGTCCTGTTCAAGAACAGTTAAAAGAGCATATGCTTAATTTTCGTTATTTTTTAGAATCATCATTTTTTTTTTAAATGAAACAGGTTGTACATTCTACATAAAATATGACAGTAAACCGTAAATTTTAATACCCCAAAAAGGTCTTTAGTATATTCATTTTTCAACTTACAGAATATGTCAAAGGTTTAAGTATCCCAAACATTACCATTTGTCAATATCAAGCAAACTCGATATTTTCCCTAACATCATAATAGTTCCGTTTTATTATTATTAAAAAAACAAAGGACTAACTCTTGTACAAAACTGTAACAGATTATCAAAGACTGTCTAGTTAGTACAATTTTAACCTAAGCTCCTGCTCTTTAAGCACCGTCTTAGCAACGGCTTGGTTGATTGTAAGTGTTTTCAAGAATATAGGCGGATTCGGAGCGGGGGGGGGGGTGATTAAACATAGCCCCCCCCCCCCCTAATGTAAAATTTCTGGATCCGCCACTGAATATTGGTTTGAACAGTGCGATGGAAGTCTTCAAATGTATATAAAGAATATAATAATGAAAGTCTTTGTGAAGGTTATTTACATACGGGAACGAAAATTTAACATCCAAATTGCGAAAAAGAGTGAGGGGTAATTTAAGACACAAAACAAAAACCAACTGCAATCAACAAATAAGATGCAAAGAGTCACAAGAAATTAAAAAAAAATCCGTTCGCGGGCAACTACCGACTTATTATACTGTATGATCGAACACAAACATAGCCAAATATGACACTCGAGAAATAAGACGCAAACTAAATTACAAGAAATTGCAAGATCAATAAATGATGTATAAAAAATAATTCCGAACAACAATTGGTTAACACAAACAAAAGGAATACAACGATATAAATCTATGCTACCCCAAAAACTCAACTTCACAATGGTCAACCAATCCGGGTTACTGTTTAACTAAGTGTAACAAAATGTGTAACAGAACTTTTTTAAATAATACAGAAATTATGACTGTCGGTGTAATTGTAATTGTTTAAGAAAAAAACATGTCAAGCATGCAAATATTATTTTAAAAAAAATAGTGTTAATCACTTAAAAGTCATGTGATGTTACATATATAGGACGGGTGTGTTCGATGCGTAAATTAATTAACAAAACCCTGTCATATATAACATCCAACTTTGAAGTTGCGTCTAAATGTCAAATTTAGGTGTGCCACTTTGGGAATGGTCTTAAACGATTGACAATTCATTTCTCGATTTTTGTAATTTTTCCCAGATTTTTTCTATGTCGGGCAAAAAAAAGTAGCAGTTTATAAGGAGACCTCCTAAATGACGTAACAGCTTGACTTATGGTCGTTTCAAAAACGATTGTTTGCAAGTTGCATTGTGAACAATTGTACAATGTGAAAATAAAACAACCTGAATGCAAATATTTTTAATGACTTTAGGGAAAGTAACTTTTGTGACATCTTGACAACCGTATACAAAGTTCATTACACTTTTCTACCTTCTAAACACAAGAGGTCGAATTCTTTTGTTCTATTTAAACCGCATATCGGACTGAATTCGTCATTTTGACGTGCATTTTTACTTATTTCTCCGTTATTCTGAACGATTGTAGAAAATATTACATCTCACAATAGAAAATAGTTGTATATGTATATATGTTACAGTGAATTTGTATAATGAGTGGTAAGCTAACAAAACCTTTAAATAGACTTATCAAGAAGGAATATAGTTACGATACTGTTGTCAGGTCATTAAAGATTGCATATTTTGGCGTTAATATTGATTCACTTATAGGGTCTTTGCATCGGAACTTAACACATTTATTATTAATAAACCAGTTGTTGGCATGACACGGGTTATGTTCTTTTCATATATGTTATGATGGTATGATACTAAACCCCTCACGGGGATGATTGTCCCTGATATTCATATGATGAAGACATAATTTTTCAATAATTTTAATTGAAGTCTGGAGCTGGCATGTCAGTTAACTGCTAGTAGTCTGATGTTATTTATGTATTATTGTCATTTTTTTTCTTTGGTTACATCTTCTGACATCAGACTCGGACTTCTCTTGAACTGAATTTTAATGTGCGTATTGTTATGCGTTTACTTTTCTACATTGGCTAGAGGTATAGGGGGAGGGTTGAGATCTCACAAACATGTTTAACTCCGCCGCATTTTTGCGCCTGTCCCAAGTCAGGAGCCTCTGGCCTTTGTTAGTCTTGTATTATTTTAACTTTTAGTTTCTTGTGTACAATTTGGAGTTTAGTATGGTGTTCATTATCACTGAACTAGTATATATATATTTGTTTAGGGGCCAGCTGAAGGACGCCTCCGGGTGCGAGAATTTCTCGTTGCTTGTTGGTGACCTGCTGTTGTCTGCTCTATGGTCGGGTTGTTGCCTCTTTGGCACATTCCCCATTTCCATTCTCAATTTTATGTAGAATCACTGAAAATTTCAGGGATTATGTAGAATCACTGAAAATTTCAGGGATTATGTAGAATCACTGGCTAGTTTAGGTATTATATATAATCACTAAAATTTTCAGGGATTATGTATAGTCACTAGAAAAAACGTCAGGGATTATACATAATTACACAAAATATATAAAATGTAGATATTATTAAAAAAGCTCCAAAATTATCTCCCTTTGGTGCAAAAATGCTATTTTTTGGCATTGAAATTGAAATATCTTTTTTAACTCATCGGTGACCTACATTTTTTATTGTGTTTTCCAATAAGCTGTACATAAACTAAATAATTGTAAAATTTAAGTGATTTCTGTAATTTAGTTCTGTTTTTATTTCGATATTACCGCTTTTTCTCCTATATGTTCAACTGAAGAAAAAAAATGTATGCTTCGTTCGAAGGCAGATTGTGAGCGTAAATGAACGGTGACCCCATGTAAGATGAAGTTCATTTACAGAAAAATATAGCGAAATCCTATATTAAATAAAAAAAAAATGATTTAGACCCATGAGCCCCCTTAACAATGAAAAATCCTATTTCTACCTGGAAAAAAAAGGCATCACCTGTTGTAGTCAGATAATTTTCCTGTAATTTGGCCTGTAAAGAAACACTAGGGCTGTTTATAACATTTCATTTTATTTCTAAATTAATAGTATACTCCGAGTGTATTATAGAAGCATCTAGTTTTACGGATCAAATTGTTTTCTCAAAAGAACTTGTTATCACATTGGAGTTGTTACAAGACAAGACGAAGACAAGACAAGACAATATTTTATTTAAGTCTCACCTCTTCATTTTATAAAACATACAAATAGTTAATAAAACAACATTTTAAAACATACAAGATCCACTCTAGAGTTCTGAGAGACTATTTAAAATGTATATACATGTACATTATTTACACCAAAATTAGCTATATAAAAGACATTTTCTTTTCAGAAAAATGTCATTGCAGATTTTTGCAGTATAAAAGTAGATATTTTCATCTGTGAATAAAAATATAAATTTATCGTCATCATCAGACAATTTCATGAAATTAAAATTGAGAATGGAAATGGGGAATGTGTCAAAGAGACAAAAACCCGACCAAATAAAAAACAACAGCAGAGGGTCACTAGAGCAGTTCTCGCTCGGACACAAACTCCATAATCTAGTATATTATAAGAGCATAAACCTGAAGCACGGGGAGGCACTCTACTGCCTCCACACGGCACTAAAGACAAACTCTGTAAAAAATAAAATTGAGAATGGAAATGGGGAATGTGTCAAAGAGACAACAACCCGACCAAATAAAAAACAACAGCAGAGGGTCACTAGAGCAGTTCTCGCTCGGACACAAACTCCATAATCTAGTATATTATAAGAGCATAAACCGGAAGCACGGGGAGGCACTCTACTGCATTAACATTGAATAGAGATGCTTGATAAAACAAATAACAACGCAAATCTTCATACATAGGACAGTTAATTAATACATGTTTTTCATCTTCGATTAAAAGATTTTCAATACACATGCTGTTATAACAAATTCTATTTACATGTAATTACAAATGAAATTAACAATGGGCAGTGGGCAAACTGAAGATGTTGTGTTAATTAACTCTGGGGCCTGGTTTTTGAAAGTATCATAAGATATGTCATAAGATGGGTCATAAGATATATCTTACCAGAGACATATATGTGTATATATGTCTCTGATCTTACGACATATTTTATGATCAACTTATGACTATCATATGATATGTCATAGGGTGTAAATCAAAGCTGTCTTAAGAGAGTCATAGCTATGATGCTCTTATGACTGTCATAAGTGAACATTATTTTCTAATATATATAATAAATCTTGAACTTCGGTGTCGTGTATTATCCTACATGCATTGTTATTTAACTGTGTATACATTTTAGATTCGGTACATCGAGTACCCGCTTAACGAAATGCCCGTGCACATATGTTAATATAGTACTATTGAATATACTAGGAACGAAATAATGTGTATATCTATTATACAAAACCATGAGTTAGAAATGAATTCCAAATTGTATGTCGCATGCAGGCGATTCAAATTTTAGTTCATGTTGTTGAGAAAAATAAAATCTTTACTATTTAGCTAACTGAGAAACACAACAAATATTTTTGTTGCAATTAACATGAAATCATACATGAAAAGTAATTAAAAATTTTTTTGACAATCATAAGACCATCATAAGTCATGTCGCGAGGGGTCTTAAGTTTACGACAAAACTTATGACAAATCGTAACTTGGGACACTTCGAAAACATATCTTACGACTATGACCTGTCCTAAGACCATCATAAGACATGTCGTAGTCATAAGATACTTTCGAAAACCAGGCCCCTGGACTAATAACAATGTGAATTATTGATGATGTTGGTGGGTAAACATTTTTGAATTTGACTATTCAATTAGAACTTGGAGCTGACCATATGTAAGAAACATTAGATATATAAATTTCTGTCATGATAGAAGTGAAGCTGTTCGAAGAAGTGAGTTTTTTATATTTACATTATTTACCAGATTTTTGAAAGAAGTTTTTATTTTTTTTAATTTAATTAATTTTTATCAGGTCATTAAGTGTTTTACATACTAAAATAAGATTGATGCATGCTTGTTATATTTATTTTCAGTGCAAGCTGAATGCATAGATATATATCTCAATAAGTGTAGATGTGAAAGTTATTGTTGTTTTGTTGATGAGAGAAAATATCAATTATTAAAGCATATCATACTAATAAAAAAACTAGGGAGGTTAATTTGGCTTGTTTAATTTTCATGAAATTTTGACAAAGTATTTACTTTGACCCTTTGACAAAAATATAAAAAAATCAAAATATTTGAACCAACCAATTTATCAGAAAAAATACACTGGTTACATAGCAGTTTGACAAACACTAATTTTGATCATTGAAAAGCTTAGTATTCCTTTAATAACTCGACGTAATTAAAACGTTTAGCTGATTTTACAGAGTTATCTCTCTGTAGTGTTAGGTACCACCTTAAAAATGTTTGAATCAGTGACAGAAAACATTAAATTTACAATGCGGTAAGTCTAGATCAACTTATAAGGGAATCTAAAAGTAAAATAACAAGCTGCTTAATGTTATAAAATTATGTTCATAAAAATATTACTCATCTGGGGATAGTTAACACTTCCACTAAATAGTCAGTATTTTAATTATAATCCATGGTTTATTAGGTACATTGTTATGTTTACAAAAGATAGTGCTGAAACTTCCTCATTTGGAAGATGGAATTTAACATACATGTATGTGTTGCTTTAATCGTATGTACATATTTTTCAAACTTATTGACATTAAGTTTTCGAAACAATTTTTTTTAGTCTTTAAAAGATTCATATTTGTAGAAAAAATTCTTTTATTTGCAATTTTGTGCATTATTAAAAATGTCCTAAAAATATCTCTGTTCTGTTCGACAAATTTCATTTAATGGTTTAAAAGTACATGTTGAACATATTTTTATCCTTATTGTTTGTCAGCAGATTTCTTAGAATAGGTTAATATTTTTAACAATATATGCTAACTAATTATATTTTGATTACCATAACAAATTACAGGAATCAATGAAAGATCTGTTTTTTTCCATCCCTTTCCATTTTATCAAGCAATTTTAAAGTTTATTGCATATAAGCTAGGTCATTAACAGTTCTTTTATAACTGCAATCTGTTACTATATAATACCATTAGAACATATGTCACTTACCTTCAAATCTAAAATGCCAGAAACATTTTTACTTTAAAACTGTACAGTTTTTATAGCATCAGCTTGCCTTTTTAATACTATAGGGTTATTGCATGCATATTGGGGAATATTGTCCCGAGTAGAATTTTATATTGCACGAGCTTGCGAGTGCAATATATGTTCTACGAGGGACAATATTATCCAATATTCATGCAATAACCCTTTTATTGTATAGCAATATATTATATTTGAAAGTAAAATTGGTTTAAACTAAGAATTGGTTGTTGTTGACGTCATGATTTTTAAAGATTTATTGCACTAGTGCAATATTGGAATTTATTGTACGCTAAATTTTGGTTACTTTCTGTGGGAAATATTATATTGCTATGCAATCAAAAAAATTATTATACGCTGAAGTTGTTTGTGTGGCAAGATGACAAATTTTCAAGATTTCTAAATAAATGACAGGTATGCAGTTTAAAATTAAGATCACTGAATTTGGTTATGATACAAAAAAAAAAAGACAAAATACTTTGATACAAAAAAAAAAAAAAGACAAAATACTTCAAACCTACAGTATGTGTGACGTAAGAAATAATTGTCATGGTTTGATTGTGAATGTATTCATTCCCTTCATAAGACTTTTTTTCATATATTTTAATATCAATATGTATGAACTGCAACCTGCAACCCGCAAAATAGCACTTCCCGACTCTGGCCTGTGTATACTTTAGTATGTTTATGGACCTACTGTAGCTGTCTGTCGTAAATCATGGATAGATACCCCATTATGGAACGTGGGAAGCACATTAATAGATAATCACAATTTGTCGGGGATAATGATGGATTATCGGTCGACCATTATAGATGTACGGCGCAAAGTATACTTTACGGTCGACCATCATAGATGGTCTAATTAATGTGACTCGCGCGCAGACAATGATAGTTACTTCTTTAATACAACATTAACAGTCGATAAGGTGAAATGTTTCGAAAATTACCAAGTGAATTAAAACACAAGTCGTAAATTCGATAATTTTAGATAAAACCGGAAATGCTAGCCAATTGTAAAATCGATTTTGATTGGCGGTCAACTTTTTCTTTGGAAGTTAATTCCTTAAAGTTAATTCCTTAAAGCAAAAGTTACCCTTTCTAAAACATGTTCAACAGGTGTTTTAAAAAATAAATTTCGGACTTCATAAATTGAGACATCCTTGTATTATTAACTATGATGGTAAAGTGCATCGGCCTATTCGTGCAACAGAATGGACAGAAGAGGAGCATAGTTTCCAATTTTCAATCCACGCCCTGAATATTGAAGCTTGTAAAATTTAAAAGTTCCACACATAAATAAAGTTTTGTTTTCCCTATCGTTTACAAAGTAAAATACCCTTTATTATCATATACATGTATATTTGTATTTTTTCTCTAAAAGGTTTGATTTTTACAGGTAAATGCATATTACAGGTGGCTAGATTATCACATGTCTACCTGTTATATTGCTAAAAGGTGTCAGAAGTTAAATTTCTATAACAACTGGCCCCAATAAACGTTAACATAACAGGGAAAAAGAAATAAAAGTTTTTTTTAAGAATGTTATAATCAATAAATTAATTCGTGACTGTTCAACAGTAAGAAACAAATTTTCAACATTCATAAACAAGAAATCTTTGGTTCTTTTTTTTTGTGTAATTATTTGGGTTTTTCTTATGTACAGAAATCTATATATCATTTTATATAATATTTTATGAAGTTAGTGTGTCTTAACACTGAATAGGACTCCTAAGTGCACTAAGGACTTAGTATGAAATTCAAAACAGTGTAGCTGTGGCCATTGATTGACCCATCAAAATCATCCATTGACTGGGACAATTTACGTGAACGTTTGTCTGTAACAACCACTGTTCATGACAAACCTACGATAGACATTTAAACTGTGGGGTCAACAAAGGTTTCTTAACGCCTTTAATTATAAAATAATTCGAAAAATTAATCAGGAATAACCTTTGTGTTTTGATTTATATAATTGATATAAATCAAAATATCGTGTTATTTCTGATTAATTTTTCGAATTACTTTATTTAGGTGTTGAGAACCTTTGGTGACCCCATAGTTTAAGTGTCTTTAAAAAGTACATAGTGAGCATTGGTCGTTACATACAAATGTTCACCTAAATTGTCCCAGTCAATGAATGATTTTAATGTGTCAATCAATGGCCACAGCTACACTGTTTTGAATTTCATACTATAATATGACACTCTTGACAAGAAGAAGTACTATTAAAATTGAAATGGAAAAAAAAATCATGTTATGTTAGAAATTGATATTTTTAAAATGCATAAACTCAAAATAATAAAATAAACAGAATAAAAAATAAATGAAGTATTTAACAATGTTAAACTTGCCGGTTTTTCTTTGATTTTACCGAAAATCGATGAACCGCAAGACATGGGTCAAATTACATATCTGCATGATTACTCTATTATCTTAAAAAAAATGAAAATTTTAAACTTATTTGCATAAGAAAATATCTCAGACATTATATATGTTTAACATTGAAAATACTTTGAGATTCCGTGATGATTATTCTTAATAAGACATCTATAGATAAAAGCTTAAGTATAGGCAGACAGTGGATACAACATTTGATATGTTTTAAAGACACCATTGGACACAAAATGATTGCACTGGATAATTTCAACTACCACATGATACCCTATGAATTTATTATCGACTCCTAGGAGTCGATATTAAGAATTGAACGATGGACAGTCAGTGCGTGAATTTTTCTTGCTACCTGATTGGAAGATATTACGAGACGTGAAAAATCAAAGTTTATTGATTGGTTAGGACAATCCAAACCTAGTAAATGTCCTTCAATCCCGTAGAGTATCGGATTTGTCCTCTCTATTTTAGCAAATAGATTTTGCCTGGTCATTAATCATGCATATTCATGATATTGGTACACAGGTAACTTTTACCTATAGTACCTAGTGTACAGAGCACAACTACATATCCCTTGAGAAATGGCAATGACATCATTGTTCCTTTTTGTAGATTATCTCTTACTAAAGAATCTTTTATACCATCAACTATTAACCTATGGAATCATACCGATTCGTCCCTTCGAAAATCAGACTCTATAGCAAAGTTTAAAATCCATTTAAAAAGGTTAAATACCACAAATAAAGATGTACCAAAGCACTTTCTATATGGACCGAGGAAACTAAATATGATTTTGACACAATTCAGATGCTACTCATCTTTCTTGAACTATGACTTGTTTAGAGTCAATATAATTGCTGATCCATCTTGCTTTTGTGGATGTAACATTGAGACTGTACACCATTTCCTTTTCGACTGCTCTTTATATATCCACCAGAGAGAAATTCTGATGAATAATCTAAGATGGCTACCTGATGACCTTATATTAAATGTTAAGTTACTTACATCTGGTAATCCGAATCTCTCGTATGAACAAAATGTGAATATATTCAAACACGTATTCGAATTTATCAAAAGGTCTGAGAGATTTCTTGTTATGTAGAAAATTTATTTACGGTACATCCACGTCGTCGTCGTCGTCGTCGTCGTCGTCGTCGTCGTCGTCGTCATCGTCATCGTCATCGTCATCGTCATCGTCATCGTCATCGTCATCGTCATCGTCATCGTCCCATCATCATCATCATCATCATCATCATCATCATCATCATCATCATCATCATCATCATCATCATCATCATCATCATCATCATCATCATCATCATCATCATCATCATCATCATCATCATCATCATCATCATCATCATCATCATCATCATCATCATCATCATCATCATCATCATCATCATCATCATCATCATCATCATCATCATCATCATCATCATCATCATCATCATCATCATCATCATCATCATCATCATCATCATCATCATCATCATCATCATCATCATCATCATCATCATCATCATCATCATCATCATCATCATCATCATCATCATCATCATCATCATCATCATCATCATCATCATCATCATCATCATCATCATCATCATCATCATCATCATCATCATCATCATCATCATCATCATCATCATCATCATCATCATCATCATCATCATCATCATCATCATCATCATCATCATCATCATCATATTTCTGTTTCATTTTTTTTTTCTCAATTGATAGACTCGTAAAATATTGTTTATTTTGATATTGCATGCTCATATTAATATTGTATTGTAAATTATTGTCATTCGGAGTGGACTTCATAAGTATGGCTTACTTGTGTCCAATCCATTTTACTTTGAGTAAATAAAATATGTTTAAACTAAATCTATAAATAGTCGAATCTTCTGGAGTTTCGTAAACAACAACGTTAAACGACATATACTACTTTATAACGTGTGACCTCACGTGTGTGGTAAAATTTGTTGATTGATGCACATGGCTATTCTAGTAAATGAATTAATCTACAAAGCGAGAGTACTTTCCATTTTCATCAGCTAATTGTCGACTAGCCCTTTTGGAAAGGCTAATGCTTGTTGACATACTTGAACTCGTCTTAGGAATATATTCCCAGTGAACAAAAACGAATTCAGTATAAAATGTTTACTATAAAAACAGACAACAGACTTGCTGTCTTGAATATAATTGTGGCTTGTATTGTTTAATTCATTTTCAAAGCAACATTTGATCGATTGTTGGGGGCTTAACGTCCAGTGGCAAACATTTCATGCATTTTCTAGACACGAAGTAGTTTTAGGAATTATTAGGTTTAACAAAAATGTTAAAATGCTTTCATCATTTTGCAAAAGGATATTTTCTAAGCTATTAAAATTGGAACGTCATATATTTTTCTGACATAATTACATATTTTGCTTCAAATCAACACATACGGTTCTGATCACATTAAGAACATTGCCATTTTAATATTTTTGGAACTTATTGTTAGGGTTCACCTGAGAAGGAAGGAATATATATATACATTGTATTTCTATATGTGTGTAGTTCATGATGTTCAAACTATATGTATACTAGACTATACTATTATTGTTATTGTCTTATTTATGTCATACATTGTACAATGCTCTTTGTGAGCCGTTTTGATGGAAATTATTTTTTTTTTTTTCTTGTAACTTAAGTCTCGGTAATTATTGATATATTAGGGCTTTTGAACCCGTATAAACCCGCTGCATTTGTTTGCACCTGCCCTTTGTTGTTCAGTTGTTGTCTTTGTTGGTGTATTAGTCCATTCATAAGTGCTACTCGTTTCTCGTATTTCGTATAGATTAGACCGTTGAGTTTTCAGTTTGAAGGGTTATACACTAGCCTATAAGTACTTAAAATTCGGGTGTTTCCTCCATCTTTTTTAATGTATCAGATAACAATTGAAATTGATCTTCAATGTAAAGTGCAAATATTGAGAGAAGTATGATGTAATTCAAATGTGTAAGACTTTTAATGTTAATACAGAAAATTATGTGTTTTCTCATATTTACGGCTGTAAATTTTTTCAGCTTTGCCAAATAAGTGGAGATAACTCAGATAAAGAATTTTACAATTATAGAAAGTGATGTGAATTTACCTATTTTAATATGTAGCAAAAAAAAAGTTCTGTGACCATATTTTCTTTTTTTTATCTGAGAGCATGTTATAAGGCAGCAACCATTTGATTTTCGGGGGATGGGGGCTATGGATTTCATTGGAAAGTCTACCGTGTAACCGTTATCTTGTCATAAACGAAGATAGACTCTACGTGACACACATTCCTCTTCTAAGTATCTAATTCTTCTGTTGAACATTTATAAATATTTACAAATTAGTACAATTAGTCAAATGTACAAAAAACTAGAACAAGAAAAATATTAAGGAAAAACATCTGTTTTGGTGAAAGTTTAAGACAATTACATGTATAACGATATTTTATTTCCGGCAAAATCTATCCCGCCGGTCGTAACTTTTATCAAAATCTATCCCGCCGGTCGTAACTTTTATCAAAATCTATCCCGCCGGTCGTAACTCTTATCAAAATCTATCCCGCCGGTCGTAACTTTTATCAAAATCTATCCCGCCGGTCGTAACTCTTATCAAAATCTATCCCGCCGGTCGTAACTCTTATCAAAATCTCGTAACTCTTATCAAAATCTATCCCGCCGGTCGTAACTCTTATCAAAATCTATCCCGCCGGTCGTAACTCTTATCAAAATCTATCCCGCCGGTCGTAACTCTTATCAAAATCTATCCCGCCGGTCGTAACTTTTATCAAAATCTATCCCGCCGGTCGTAACTCTTATCAAAATCTATCCCGCCGGTCGTAACTCTTATCAAAATCTATCCCGCCGGTCGTAACTCTTATCAAAATCTATCCCGCCGGTCGTAACTCTTATCATCTAGATTGAAAAAACAGAAGTGGAAATTATTCGCGAACTTAAACTAAACTTCGCACGTATTCGATAAAGACAAATCGACTAAAGAATGGAATCGTTCGATAGAAGCAGATTTTTTATGTCATGTTACTCTGTCCTACAAGCGCTTTGTAAAATCTATTAATTACTTGTATTTACAATAGAAATAAACTGTTATTTTATAATATTATAATTTCAATCTATATATGCCAGCTTTCCAAGTTTGTTGTTACAATTAGATTTTAAAATTTGACTTTTGTAAAGAATGTTTGAAACTGATAAATCTACGAACCGTAACTCTATTGATCAAATGCCATTAATTTACCCTGTGTACCATTAAGTATATGTTATAACAAAGGTCGTCCAAAGTTCTAATACATTATTCATAGATAGATGGAATTTATACATAATTTTAATCTGAAATAATTGGAATTTTAAACAGACTCACAATAAATGTATAATGTGTTTGAGTGAGGCCAATGAAATGGATTCATAATTCCTCAGTGATGCTTCAATTGTTTATTATTAAAACCCCGGGGTTATTTTGACCAAATTGATTTTAAAATTGTATAAGTATAGAATAATACTGAAATTTTATGAGAGCATCAGACAATTAAATATAAATATGACCCATTTAAACATGGTTTGTGAAAGACTGCAATTTTCCTACCCAAATGACATTAAATTAAGCCGTTGCGCTTTTATTCATTTGTTCCATTAAATGACATAGATTTTATTTTATAATGTTTAATATGAAGGAATTGTATAATTACTTGATATATACAATCATTAATCGAATATTTTGATATCACAAAGGAGAACAGACATGTGACTCATCAAACAAATTCTCGCACAGACGAAAACATGGCAGTAAAAAAGAAATACAAATTAACAAATAAACTAGATCAAAAGTCATAAGTCCGAAATACCAAATACAGAAAATGCCGACACAGAGGCTCCAAATCGCCCCAAACTGAGACAAAACACCAATACCTCGATCAAGTGCATTAACCAGTGGTTCCGTTTTATCTGTATACATGTATAAATAAAAGTGTTAAGATTTGCGCAACGGTATCAATATATAGGACCTTAACACATGACATATGTAAATTCTCTATATTCTTACTGTGCTATAATGCGCAGCCAAGGTGTGCATTAACTACCTCAGATATATTGCACAGTTTGAATGTGTTCTTAGCTTTAGGGGCGGTTCCTGAATTTTGAAAGGTTTTTTTTTCTATAATTTAAAAAAAAAATACCACCGAGTGTAGCGAGATTGAAAACAATTTTGACGATTTAATGCTAAAACACGATACGTTGCCCAATCCAAGGGTGGACGACGTATTCGCCCCCACCCCCGTCGTTAATATTATAATTGGGTTAACCCGGTTCACCTGAGCCGTGCAGATTAAATCATCATATATACAGACTTGCTTGGTCAATAACGATAACTTAAAAATGAAGACTGGTATTTCTTGTTTACTAGATATTTAGATTGAAGTCGAACGCATCGACAAAATCTGAGAGTAATCTTAAATCGGTACTAAGATGTGTGCAAAGTGTCCCTTTTTTTTTTTAGCTCTCCTGGGCCAAAAGGGCCAAGTGAGCTTATCTCATCACTTGGCGTCCGTCGTCCGTTTACTATTACAAAAATCTTTTCCTCTGAAGAAATAGGGCCAAACGAAACCAAACTTGGTTATATCTGAAGACCCCTCCCATCAACCAAAATGGACGCGATGGATAAAATTAGAACATAGGGGGAAATGCAGTTTTTGGCTTATACATGTAGCTCTGAAACTAAAGCATTTAGAGCAAATCTGACATGGGGAAAAAATGTTCACCAGGTCAAATTCTATCTGCTAGAAAAAAATTTCAGATGCATCAGACAATCTGTTGATGGGTAGATGCTTGGGAATTGGTAATTTTAAAGAAATTTTGCAGTTTTTATACATTATTTTAATTATCATAATAGATAGAGATAAACTGTAAACAGCACAGTTGTTCAGAAAAGTAAGATCTACAAATAAGTCAATTCAACATGACCAAAATGGTCATTACGGTATCTAGTTAAAACTAACATGGCTGACAGATAAAAAATAGAACATAAGGGTAAAATGAAAGTTTTGTCTATTATTTTTTTTAATATTTATAAACAGAGAAAATCTAAAAGGAACAAATATGTTCAGAATAATGAGCCATACCAATTGTCCATATATGTCAAAACTGTAAGACAAAATCGTATAGGATTTATGGCTCATAAATGACACATTTATTTTCTTCATTTTTGCCTATTATCATGAAAACTATGATAACTTTAGAGAGAACCATTTTTTTCTGGTATGCCTCATATGATTTAAATTATAATAGAAAAATAAACACTTTAAATCACAAAAATGATCAGCAAGACTGTTTGCTGTACATATGTACGTGAGAATAGTATTGCGCCATTAGTTTGCTGTACATATGTACGTTAGAATAGTACTGCGTCATTAGTTTGCTGTACATATGTACGTAAGAATATTACTGCGTCATTAGTTTGCTGTACATATGTATGTAAGATTAGAACTGCGTCATTAGTTTGCTAAACATATGTACGTAAGATTAGTACTGCGTCATTAGTTTGCTGTACATTGTACGTGAGAATAGTACTGCGTCATTAGTTTGCTGTACATATGTACGTGAGAATAGTACTGCGTCGTTAGTTTGCTGTACATATGTACGTGAGAATAGTACTGCGTCGTTAGTTTGCTGTACATCTGTACGTGAGAATAGTACTGCGTCATTAGTTTGCTGTACATCTGTACGTGAGAATAGTACTGCGTCATTAGTTTGCTGTACATCTATACGTGAGAATAGTACTGCGTCATTAGTTTGCTGTTCATCTGTACGTGAGAATAGTACTGCGTCATTAGTTTGCTGTTCATCTGTACGTGAGAATAGTACTTCGTCATTAGTTTGCTGTTCATCTGTACGTGAGAATAGTACTGCGTCATTAGTTTGCTGTACATATGTACGTTAGATTAGTATTTCGACAATAGTTTGCTTTACATATGTACGTTAGAATAGTACTGCGTCATTAGTTTGCTGTACATATGTACGTAAGATTAGTACTGCGTCATTAGTTTTCTGTACATATGTACGTAAGAATATTCTGTAAACATTGACTATCACAGACTGAACATTTATGAACCAGTGAACTGTTTATCACAACAATAATAATTATGAAAACAATAAATCTTATTCATTTTACCGGGTTTGTAAAGGGCATACGATACAGTAGAGATCCCTCGTTGATTTTTTCCTAAAATTTTGATATTTGGTCAATTTTATTGGTACTTTCCAAATATGAAAAGAAAAAAGTACCTTCATGACTTACTTTTTGAGATAATTTGGTTCGAAATTTGCATATTTGGAAGAAAATTCCCGAAAATTCATAAATAATGACTTTAAAGTAAGTAACAATACTTTTGAACAAAAAGTCATAACTTAACCGGGTTTTTTTTGTAAAACGTTCCCTTGATCCATGTCATCTACATGCTGAAGTTTAAGGTTAAACCAAATTATCATTTTCCGGATTTAGATTGATATATGCGAAATAAAGAAATGGACCATATTTTTGCGTCTTTTCGGAAGTGCAGAAAAAATTATGTATTTGAAGGTGTTTTCCAAAGTGTTGATACTTATCATATAAATTCATAAGATTACTTTGTCAGATGTACGGCAAAACAGAAAAATCTAATAGAAGTATTCAGGCGCAGCTCCGTCCGACATTAGTTTTAAATTGCTTCATGTACCGAAAGAGTATAGCCAACATTATTGCAAAGGCCCTAACATGGCAAAATGCGAACCAACTATAAATTGTGAGGTGATACCATTAATTAACATCCGTATAACCTTCAACAATGACAAAACCTGTCAGCTTTAAAAGGCCCAGACGTACTTGGATTGTTTTTCTTTTTACATTCAAAAGATAATCATCTTTTAAATTTAGATTATAAGGAGTACTTCTTGTTCTATAGTTTGAGCTGTTTTGTGCAATTTCATGTCACAATTGTCTCAGTCGACTGAAAATGAAGTTGTAGTATAACATTTCATAGGAAGTACAGCAGCTAGTATTAGAGTATAATACTCACGGATGTCTTTATCAATAGATAAGTTGCATTACCTTTCATACGGCGTAACTGTATCAATATTGGCGTACTTGTTTGTCTAGAAGTAGAGCTATATTGAAAACACTTTATTTGTTCTTCTGTCCGATCGTCTAACTATAATTGTGTTACTTTTCTCAGAAACAACACTACTGCATGACTTCATATTTGCTAATCAGCTTGACAGCGACAAGTTTTAACGTGTGTACACTTTCTGATCCGTCTGTCTGTATGCAATTAGTATACATTTGTCAATACTTCAATGTATATCTCTCAATACATTGAAGTACAAAAGGGAGATGCTTATACAAATAAGAAGACGTGGTATGATTACCAATGAGACAAATCTCAACCAGAGACCAAATGACAAAGACGTAAACGACTATAGGACATCGGACGACCTTCAAAAATGATTAAGACCAATGCTGCATAGTCAGCTATGAAAAGACTCTACATGCCAAATGTAAAACAACTCAAACGGGAAACTTACGGCCTGAGTTAAGTACAAAACAATGAACGAAATACAAATATGATATATAATAACAAACGACACCATTGAATTGCAAGCCCTTTTAACAGCGTGTGAACGGACGTTTTCTTGTTTTGGTCTATAACATCCAGATTGATATACACAAAAAATAAACCAATTAAACAAACTAACATGTGACAATTCTGCATCTATTGGCAATATTTTGCTTAAATTCAAAACAAAAACGACACCTATGTAATTTTTTTAAATCTTTTTAACGGACTTTTATTGACACCTTTTCTACATACACATATACACAAATAATATCATATATTTTTTAAAAATCAATTAAACTCTGCATTTTTATGCCCTTCTTTTACATAACTGGATGCGTATTTAGGGCGGAATATATACCATCCCCCACCTTTTTGCCAATGTAAAACACTTTTTATGAAATAGAGACCCGCTGCAGGCCCGCAGTAGCTCTCGATGGACCGGCCACGTAGGTACCGCAGTAGACACCCGGTATTTTTGCCAACGAGACATCTCTTCACAAGAGAGTAAAATGCATAGATGTAAACAGATGAAGACAACCGTACAGCCTTATACAATGAACAAAACACATTCCTTATAGTACGCTATAAAAGGCTCCGAAATGACAAATATAAGAAAACGAGAAAAAAACTAACGGCCTCATATCTGTATAAACCAGTCCACATAAAAACTAACTACAAAAATCCCTTTCAGTATAGTTCGTTTTATATTTGAGGACCATACTGTAAAATGTCAGCTGTAACTGAAATATAAAACAGACACGAAATATACAAAAGGGACATACAAACTCATATTTTGGTATTAATTCTAATTCACTCATAGGGTTTTTGCAACGCAAATAAACAAATTTATTCTAAAACCTTGCAGTTGTTGGCATGATATGGATTATGTTCTTCTCGTATTATAATTTTATGATGGTATGGTACTAAACAACTAACGGGAAGTATTTTGCTTGATTTTCATATGATGAAGATCAGATTAATTGAGGTCTGGCATGTCAGTGACTGCTAGAAGTCCCTTTTTTTTTTAAACTTGTATCATTCTCATTTTGCTTAGTTTCTTTTGTGACCTATTATGACATCGGATTCTAAGTAAACTGAGTTTTACTCTGCGTATTTCTGTGTGTTTGTTTATATTTTATATTGGCTAGAGGTATAGGAGAGGGTTGATATCTCACAATACATGTTTAACCCTACCCGCCGCATTTTTGCGTCTGTCCGAAGTCAGGAGTCTCTGGCTTTTGTTAGTCTTGTGTGGTTAAAATTTTAGTTCATTTATGTGATTTGGAGTTTGGTGTGACGACCATTTCCATTAAACTAGTACACATTTTGTTTAGGGGCCAGCTTGAGGCTGCATCCGGTTGCTGTATTTCTCGTTGTGTTGCAGACCAATTGGTGGCCTTCAGCTGTTTTATGATCTTTGGTCGAGTTTTTGTCTCTTTGACACACTCTCCCGTTTCCATCCTCAGTTTCTTATTAAAAAAATAAAATGACGCCATGGTTAAAAATAGAGACAAACAGACACACAACAGTACACAACACTTGAAGCTGTTGATATAGATGATTTAAAGAATATAAATGATTGAATAAATCAACGATAAAGATATGTAAGGTATCAACTTTAGAACAACATCTGTATTCAGCTAACTCCCTTTACCTATTTTTTTATTAGAGTATAGGGTAACCATTAATCACGTTTGTAAGACAGATCGTCAGTTCTCTTCAAAATCGTACTTTATTTTGTTTTTTAATTTTTTTTTCGAGCGTCACTAATGTGCCTTTTTAAGATAAATGTGTAACAGAAAGTTTAAATCCTGGTATCTATGATGTGTTTATTTACCACTTATAAGTATCATCCTACTTTATTTTGATGTAAAGTGCTGCTCAAATAACAAATCAATATTTTTCATCATATTAATTGATCAACAGGCATATTACCTTTGGTGATTGAAAAATTTCATTTAAATCCATTTCAGAGACGGGCTAATCTTAGAAATGTAAGGACTGTCTTCTATGTTAGTTTTTTTTAAAATACACAATATTCAATATTAAATATTTTATTATAGTCTCACTACTTGCAATACATAAATATACAGTACATACAGAGTATATACAGAGTATATACACAATAATTGTGAGAGACTGTAAAACAATTTCTATATCAAACTAGTTTATTATACATACGATTATTAAAATAATTTCATTTTAAGAATATAAAAAGGTATTTCTTCTACTTAAAATATCAAAGCAGGTTTTGGCAACCATATCATAACAATTGATATGTTTAAATAAATACACAAATTTGTCATCATCAGACAAAATTAATCATTAAAATTTACATTATATTTCATAGCTTCGATTTGTAAGGGTTCCGCGGAAACCAGTGTCTCGCCTACTTTTGCTGTTAATTACCATGACACTCAACAAAAATGCTGAAAAAAATCAATAAAATTATTCCTCTCGATACTATCTTTGATTGTCAGAAGCTTCTGTCCAAGTTTGGTAAAAATCCAGGCAAGTTTAAGAATCTAAAAAATGTTTTAAAAACTTTAACTGCAGACTGTATGTAATGTTAACTGGAATAAAAACTAAGTCCATTTATAAGTAAAATACGGGAAAAATGGAATTTTATTTTTACATAGTTTACTTCTGGATACTATCTTCTGATCATAAATAAGCTTCTGGCCAAGTTTCGTACAATTCCAGGATAGTTTAAGAAAGTTATTAAAATTTTAAAAACTTTACCAACCACAGAGTGAATGTAATGTTTCCTGGCAGAAAAAACTTAGTCCATTTATAAGTAAAATATGGAAAAAATGGAATTTTATTTTTACAAAATTTACTTCTGGATACTATCTTCTGATCACAAACAAGCTTCTGGCCAAGTTTCGTACAATTCCAGGATAGTTTAAGAAAGTTATTAAAATTCTAAAAACTTTACCAACCACAGAGTGAATGTAATGTTTCCTGGCAGAAAAAAACTAAGTCAATTTATAAGTAAAATATGGAAAAAAATGCAATTTTTTTTTTACAAAATTTACTCCTGGATACTCTCTTATGAACGTAAACAAGCTTCTGTCCAAGCTTGGTAGAAATCAAGGATATTTCAAGAAAGTTATTAAATTTCAAAAACTTTAACCACAGAGTGAATATTTGTGGACGACGCCGACGACGCAGACGGAATGTAGGCCATTGCTATGTCTCGCTTTTTCGACCAAAGTCGAAGGCTCGACAAAAAGCGCAAATCTGCATATAAAGGGCATGATAATATTACATGTTTTTCGTATTCTATATGTTATTATTACACATAAAACACACTCTTTCGTCTACATTTTTATTTTCATACGGCCCTGTTTCATTTCTCGACGGAGCTACTTCGCATCTAAATTTAGCAAAAGCACTTACCAAATTTAACGATACTTACCTTGGTTAAGTTGAACATAATAGTGATGGCAACGTTAAATACGTTAATATAGTAATGCAAATAGACAGGAAATAATAAAAAATAAATTAAAAACATTGATTTACAAAATTTTAATCTGCTAACCGAGCCCCTGTGGTTTCACAAACGAAATAATTATAAGATTTTTACTTGCGTAAAAAATCTTTTTATGAAGACATATACTTTTATACAATATAAATAAAATATATGTACAAGTCAATCACATTGACTTAATATATCTTCAATGAAATCTTAGTTAGAGGTTGCGCATCGAGACAAACCACGTCCGCTCGATAGCAAAGTTAGCAACACATTGAGGTTGCAGTTGCGCAGTACTATCTCATCTAAATTAAATACCGGAAGTGTTATGACGTAATATAATTCTATATCTATACGATAAATTTTTAGATAAATATAATTCACTTCCATAACTGTCTTAAAAACAATTTTAAATCCTCAATTTTTTACCAACATCTTGTGTCAATATTCTATTTTGCCAGTTTTCTATATATTCATCAAATAAAACCTCTTCCATCTGCGTAATATTTTGTTTACACAATACATTATTTAAATCAGTATACAAATCTAAATTCCATTCTTTAAACTTAAACATAATCCGAAAACAACGAATTTCTTCTCTTATTAAGAGCATTTCTGCTAGTAACACCATTTAAATATTCTATAATTTAATCTATCTGTCCACATTATGTTACATGCTCGAGCCGTGCAGATTAAATCCTACGGAAGCGTATTAGGGACATAGAAAAAAAAATTGGCAGTGAACTTTTTTTTCAAAGTCGAAATTTTGACTTTTCAAATCTCGAAATTTTGACTTTCACTTGAAATTTTGACTTTTCAAATCCCGAAATTTTGACTTAAACTTGAAAATTTGACCTTCTAAAATCTTGAAATTTCGACTTTTCAAAAAGTCGAAATTTTGACTTTTTTCAAACTCGAAATTTCAACTTATAAAAAGTCAAAATTTCCACTTTAAACTCGAAATTTTGACTTTTTTAAAACTCGAAATGTCGACATATCTTTAAACTCGAAATTTTGACTTATCTAAAACTCGAAATTTCAACTTATTTTAAACTCAAAATTTCCACTTTTTTTAAAACTCGAAATTTCGACTTATTCTAAACTCGAAATTTCAACTTATTTTAAACTCAAAATTTCGACTTATTCTAAACTCGAAATTTCAACTTATTTTAAACTCTAAATTTCGACTTATTTTAAACTCAAGATTTCGACTTTTTTAAAACTCGAAATTTCGACTTATTTTAAACTCGAAATTTCAACTGATTTTAAACTCAAAATTTGGACTTTTTTTAAAACTCGAAATTTCGACTTATTTTAAACTCGAAATTTTGACTTAAACTTGAAAATTTGACCTTCTAAAATCTTGAAATTTCGACTTTTCAAAAAGTCGAAATTTTGACTTTTTTCAAACTCGAAATTTCAACTTATAAAAAGTCAAAATTTCCACTTTAAACTCGAAATTTTGACTTTTTTAAAACTCGAAATGTCGACATATCTTTAAACTCGAAATTTCGACTTATCTAAAACTCGAAATTTCAACTTATTTTAAACTCAAAATTTCGACTTTTTTAAAACTCGAAATTTCGACTTATTCTAAACTCGAAATTTCAACTTATTTTAAACTCAAAATTTCGACTTATTCTAAACTCAAAATTTCAACTTATTTTAAACTCAAAATTTCGACTTATTTTAAACTCAAAATTTCGACTTTTTTAAAACTCGAAATTTCGACTTATTTTAAACTCGAAATTTCAACTTATTTTAAACTCAAAATTTGGACTTTTTTTAAAACTCGAAATTTCGACTTATTTTAAACTCGAAATTTTGACTTAAACTTGAAAATTTGACCTTCTAAAATCTTGAAATTTCGACTTTTCAAAAAGTCGAAATTTTGACTTTTTTTTAAACTCGAAATTTCAACTTATAAAAAGTCAAAATTTCCACTTTAAACTCGAAATTTTGACTTTTTTAAAACTCGAAATGTCGACATATCTTTAAACTCGAAATTTCGACTTATTTTAAACTCAAAATTTCGACTTATTCTAAACTCGAAATTTCAACTTATTTTAAACTCAAAATTTCGACTTATTTTAAACTCAAAATTTCGACTTTTTTAAAACTCGAAATTTCGACTTATTTTAAACTCGAAATTTCAACTTATTTTAAACTCAAAATTTGGACTTTTTTAAAACTCGAAATTTCGACTTATTTTAAACTCGAAATTTCAACTTATTTTAATAAACACAAAATTTCGACTTTTTTTTTTAAATCGAAATTTCGACTTTGATCTCAAAATTTCGACTGTTGAAATCTCCTGTCATAGGATCGTCAGACCTGAGGACATTTAGCATCACAGTTGCAAAGGCCTGTTTGGTATACCAATAGCAAGTCACTGACTTTGCCTTGTTTAAACAATGGTAAATCAAGTAACCTAAAATGCCATGCATATTCAGAACGACCAATGAGCTGCCCCAGTTTTCTAGTTTTGGAAGTTTGCATTCTTATAACACAACTATTAACCCTTGTTTTTATATATTAGACTGTTGAATAAAAGTATGTCGTAATATAGGTGTGTCGGAATAGCGGGGTTACTTGATACACATATCTGAAGTCCAGACTTGAAATATGTATTTGAACGTGAAACATATTTTATTTATTCTTTGGCAAGAACAATATTTTCTATCTAAAATAACCTCTTTAAAATGTTTTAGTTTATTAAAATATGCTTGTGAATCTTTTGTGGATAGTTGTCTCATTGGCAATCATACCACATCTTCTTTTTTATATTATGAAGTTTATGATGTAAATGACTCTCCGCCTCGTTGATATAAATGACTGTGAATGTGGTAATCGCAAACGTATAAATACTGAGGAAAAGTCGAAATTTTAAGTTTTAAAAAAGTCGAAATTTTGAGTTTAAAACAAGTCGAAATTTTGAGTTTAAAACAAGTCGAAATTTTGAGTTTAAAAGAAGTCGAAATTTCGAGTTTAGAAAAAGTCGAAATTTCGAGTTTAGAAAAAGTCGAAATTTCGAGTTTAAAAAAAGTCGAAATTTTGAGTTTAAAAGAAGTCGAAATTTTGAGTTTAAAGAAGTCAAAATTTCGAGTTTAGAAAAAGTCGAAATTTCAAGTTTTAAAAAAGGTCGAAATTTCAAGATTTTAGAAAGTCAAAATTTCAAGATAAGAAAAGTTAAAATTTCGAGTTAAAGTCGAAATTTTGAGATTTGAAATGTCAAAATATCGACTTTGAAAAAAAAGTTCACTGCCAATTTTATTTTTTCTATGTCCCTAATACGCTTCCGTAAAATCCAATATACTGACTTGCTTGGTCAATAACGATTTAAACGTGTAAAAAATCGAAAGGAGTAAACTAAGTTTTAATACTGTAAGACTGAAGGTAAACATGTAAGTAAAGTTTTATTATGTGTTTGTGTGATTATTAAATAAAACTAATAAATGCAAATTAAATTAAAAGAAATAATATGCCTGTTGATAAAACTATTTATTTTCCTTATGTGCACTTGGATTAAAATATTTGAAATGTTATCTTTCTTATCGCAGATCCAGAAATCAGAGTTTTAGTAAGTTTTTATTTAAAATAGGTTTCTTCTTTTTCATTACATTGTATTTTATGCTAAGTATATTAAAAGCAAATGGGGTCTTAAAATAAACACTGTCATTGTAAAGTTCCTTATTGCATACCACTCATAAATAATTACTATGCAACTGCACGGCCGTCATTCATATCGAGACACTAATGATATAAAACTATGTAATTGTGGTCAAGTTTTGCGATATAATCGAATGCCATGTCAGTATTCTATCTAATTTATTTAAAATTAGACGAATCAAAGTTTATGACTTCTTTTTTTTGAAAAAAAGATTACTACAAAGTAAAAGATTTATATATCCCAATACCAAATTTTTACTATAGATTGTAGATTTCCAACTCATATTTAAGATTTTGTAAATAGCATGAAACGTCTGTAACTCGAAAAAAAAGTCCACAGTTATAATACGCATTTGGGTCACCCACTTGTTCAAACCGATTGCCCCGGTAGTTCTGTATGGCAAGGGATTATGGACAATGCTATAAATATGTATGTCGTAGGTCGGACTACAAAGAGGGGGGGGGGCAAGGATTTTTTGGGGTAAGCATTACTAGAGGACGAAAATTTTTCACCTTTAGGAATGCGTACCCCAGAAATTCTTTGACGTATCGAAAAAAGTCAAATACAGTAATTACATATTACATTTTGTACAAGAAGATTTGGTATGATTGCCAGTGTGAAAACTATCCATCACAGACCAAATGGCAAAGACGTTAGCAATATATATAAACCGCCAGGTACGACCTTCAACATTGATCAAAAGCAATACCGCTTATGAAGCTATTATATAAAGGCACCGAAAATTAAACAAACAATGTGTGATAATTTAAACGACGGAATCAATAGCCTGATTTATGCACAAAAAGTATATTAAAAAAACCCAAGTATGATATACAGCAACAAACGACAGCCAATGATTACAAGACTGACGTGATATGACAGGATAAGTAGTCTGTCATAATAGTTCAACATTATGATGAGTATATGAAAATAATATCAAAGTTTTAGCCTTCTTAGATTTGACCGTGAAAGAAATGTATTCGATAACTGTCAAACTCATGTTGACAGCCATGTCTTTGTCAAGTGTGTATGTATGTGCCTGTCCCAAGTCAGGAGCCTGAAATTCAGTGGTTGTCGCTTGTGGCTGTGTTACATAATTGTTTTTTGTTCATTTTTTTTTGTATATAAATAAGGCCGTTAGTTTTCCTGTTTGAATTGTTACAACATTGTCATTTCGGGGCCTTTTATAGCTGACTATGCGGTATGGGCTTTGCTCATTGTTGAAGACCGTCCTGTGACCTATAGTTGTTAATTTTGGTGTCATTTTGGTCTCTTGTGGACGGTTGTCCCATTGGCAATCATACCACATCTTCTTTTTTATATTCATTCAGTTCAATACAGTGGTAATATCACGCATTTATACCACTATTTCTTGTCAATGAAAAGAGAAGCGCAAATATAAAAAAAAAAAGATATGGTTTAATGCCAATGATACTACTCGCACCAGAAGTTCTGACCTTAACCGAATTTAACATTTGACCATATGTTATGACCAGGTAATGCCTGAGGCGTAGTCGAGGGATTTAATTATCGATAAAATATTGATATGAACACGGTAAACCAATTCAAAACAAAATTATTTGCACCTTCTGGGATGTATTGATCATTTTCCAATTGCTATTCATCAACAATTATTTAATTTTTGATAATAATTTCAAGAGGTGTTATGAAACAAGTAATAATTGTGTGAGAACAGACAGAATAAATTGGTTTGAAACGAAGTAAATGTGCCTGCCGAAGGTAAAAACTTATATTTGTCTAATTCTTTAATTACAAAAAACACACAATTATTGATAATCAGATTTGTATATTTTTTTTATATCGGGAAGATTCAATAAATATCATAATTACGATTTGTTCTTATATAAGATGCTTATTTTTATTTCCTTAATTTATGTAACTGTTCTGTGTTTTTCATTTATTTTTTGCTTTATGTAAAATTGAGAATGAAAATGGAGAATGTGCCCAAGAGACAACAACCCGACCATAGAAAAAAACAACAGCAGAAGGTCATCAACAGGTCTTCAATGTAGCGAGAAATTCCCGCACCCGGAGGCGTCCTTCAACTGGCCCCTAAACAAATATATACTAGTTCAGTGATAAAGAACGCCATACTAATTTCCAAATTGTACACAAGAAACTAAAATTAAAATAATACAAGACTAACAAAGGCCAGAGGCTCCTGACTTGGGACAGGCGCAAAAATGCGGCGGGGTTAAACATGTTTGTGAGATCTCAACCCTCCCCCTATACCTCTAGCCAATGTAGAAAATGTGTTTATCTATTTTCTTTGCTTTATGTATAACAGTTATTGTTGCTTAACAGATTTATAAAATCTATTCTAAATGTCTAGTATAAACAATTATACAATACGTTGCACCCACCTTACATACAACTTAATCATATACCATTCGAAGGCATATCACTTGTTCTTTTATGTTTACGTGGTCGTCAAATATTCGTATGGTGCAATTTCCGTAAATTCATGATCAAAATAGAAGGACGTATTGGACAAAATTATATATTTCTAGATGTCCTTTAATATTTCTTCTAAATAGTAAGATAAAACGTGTAACAGAAAGTTTAAATCCTGGTATCTATGATAGTTTATTAACCACTTATATCATCCTTCTTTATTTAAATTTAAAGTGCTGCTCAATAACAAATCAATTTTTTTTTAAATTCAACCGTATTGACCAGCAGTCATATTTTCCTTGGTGATTGACATCGTTTATAACCATTTCAGAGACGGGCTAATCTTAGGAATGTGAGGACTGTCATCTATGTTAGGGATATTGAAAATACACACTAAAGACACCAACACCACAGTGTAAAACATCGAAAGCAGTAAACTAAGTTTTAATACTGTGAGACTGAAGGTAAGATTTATTATTTGTTTGTGATTATTAAATGAAATTAATAAATGAAAATTAAATTAAAAAGAAATAATATGCCTGTTATAAAACTAGTTGTTTTCCTTAGTGGACTTGTATTAAAATAGAAGGGTTGCCCTGAAAAATCTCCTAAAATAACCCTAGACACTGAATACAATACATGTAATACTATACAAATATATCATGCTTACAAGGGGTATCATTGCCAAAAATACCGGTTGAGAGGTACAAATTTCCAGAGCCGTTAGGCGAGGGAAATTTGATTACCTCGAAACCGGTATGTTTTGCAAATACCCCTTGTTAGCATGATATAATTGTTTAATTCCACCGAATGTTCCACCTCAGAAAGTTTATTATAATCAGGTATCATATGAAATTTCGACTTGAATGTATAATTTTTGTATACACTGCAGCTGTGCTATTTGCGCAGTCAAATTGCATTGACCTTATAATAATTTCTTATCATTGTTTTTATGTACAGTGACTGACTGTATATATATCTCCCTTTTTATGATAATAAGCTGGTTCTCGGCTGACTACTACACTTTGTTTATCAGTTTCAGTGAGGCGTAATACAAGTGGATTCCAGTTTTATGTGACCGGTTGACAATTCGTTTACATTGAGTTTTATTTATGACGTCATTCCCGGAAATTTTTGCGTCATTCGGTCCAAATTCAATAATGATGCTTTTTATCCTAAATATTTCATCTGGAACCATATATTTAGAATGACCATGAATTTGTCATATTAGAATAGAAATACTTCATTGAGTTATTTTTTGACATGGTATTCCCCATCTGCCATGGTATTTGCTAGGGTATTTCCCATCTGCTATGCAAATACCCCGGTATATGGAATTTCCTAATGGAAAACACCCCGGCAGAGAAAAGAAAATCTCAATATACAGAAATTGGTGAAAAATACCATGGTTCTCATCCAATCAAAATACAGCACTATAACATAAGGTGGAATTAAAAACACAATGTAACGTCATACCGTAAATTAAAAAAACCATGTGCATATATAGAAAAAAAAGTATACAGAAAAAGTGTAAACTTAAGGATGTACTTAGGTGAGGTTTTGGAATTTGTGTCAAAAGTTCGAACTTCTTGGTGTTTTTCCATACAATACGATGTAAAATATTTTGCCCCATAACACTCATTTATTTTTTAATATAAGATTTATTAGCTCATGAAAGGTCATTCACCAAAATTTTAGAAGATTCTTGATTTTCTTTCTTTGGTTTTGAGACTCAAATAATATCAATGCAAATAAAAGGTAAAAGTCCGAGTCAGCCTTTTCCCGCCATGTTTTAAATCTCAAATATTTCAAAAAGGAGGTCCATGACTATCAATATTTTTACTTTATTTTTATCCTTAAAGAGTGCTCTACCAGCTTATAGTATCAATTTTAACTTCTTAATTTATTTATTTTCACCCAACCTCACCTAAGTACATCCTTAAGGAAAAGTATGGAAAAAGTGTTATAACAAAAAGTATGAACAAAAAAATTAAAGGAAAAGTGTGTGCATATATAGAAAAAGTATAAAGGAAAAGTAAAAGCATATATAGAAAAAGTATAAAAAAAAAAGTATGTGCATATATAGACAAAGTATGTGCATCTATAGACAAAGTATCAAATGTACATATACAGACAAAGTATGTACATATATAGACAAAGTATGTGCATATATAGACAAAGTATGTGCATATAATAGACAAAGTATGTGCTTATATAAACAAAGTATGTGCATGTATAGACAAAGTATGTCACGGCATCTATAGACAAAGTATGTACATATAAAAGAGAAAGTATGTGCATATATAGAAAAAGTATGTTAAATATGTGCATATATAGACAATGTGTGCATATATAGACAAAGCATGTACATATAATAGACAAAGCATGTACATATATAGACTACTGAAGTATGTTCATATACTAGACAAAGTACGTGCATATATAGACAAAGTATAAAGGTAAAGTATGCGCATATATATACAAAATATGTACATATCATAGACAAAACATGTACATATATAGACAGAGTATGTGCATATATAGAAAAGGTATGTTCAATATGTGCATATATACACAATATGTTCATATATAGACACGTGTGTGCATACATAGAAAAAGTATGTGCATATATAGAAATAAGTACATATAAGGCACTTATGGCGTTCCATATGATATCATTCTCACACGATTCATTGGTATCACTCTCATGAAATAACTAGAATTCTTATTCTTAAGCGTATATATAAACGAGACTCCTATTTTGCATTAAATAAGACTAACTTAATTAAAGAACTGTCAAAAGTGTAGACTAAGGGCAATAATGTTCAGATATATACGTGACAACATTTGTTGATAAGACGAAAAACAAGAAGTGCATATTAGGCGATTTACAACTACTTGTATTCACATATATAATTTAAAAGATATAGTATGATTACCAATGAGACAACTCTCAACCAGAGATCAAATGATGTACAAGTAAGCAACTATAAGTCACCATGCGACCTTCATAAATACAAAGCAACATGATTTTCACATATTAATCATGATTGAGGTCACTCACATAGAATAACTAGAGAAGGATTCTCATTCCTAAACATAAAAACGAGGCTCTCGTTTTACATAAAATAAGGAGACAACGGGTAATGCTACTAAGAACCGGTACAATTTATCATATATAAATAAAAAAATGTGTTATTAGTGCCAATGAGACAGCTCTCCAGCAAAGACTAAATAATGTTGAAGTAAGCAAGCAACTACGACCTTTGTACCGACCGTGTCAAGGTCGTCAAAAACTACCATCCTAAACGACCTTCATAAATATATAGTTTTCACAGAATCATGATTCTTCTCACTAACATACAATAACAAGAGAACGATTTTTACTTCGTTGCATAAGAACGAGGCTCCCGTTTAAATACAAAAATGCGAATAAAGAAGTGTCGAAATTGGTGTTTTAGTTATACATTATATAAATGGAAATTAGGCACAGCATCCTTTAGAATATGGCAGGAATGTTTTCAAGCTCCCGAAACCCATCAAGTCGATATAAAGAACCAAAACAACTAAGCCAAAACACAAAAGACACAAAGTACATATCGGAGAGGACTTGCAGTTTCTAAAAGCTAGTTCACAGCATATAACAACTATTACAAAAATCATGATCCAAACTTACTTTGAATAAATTTTGGCAGTATATTTAAAAAATGCTTTATCATTTAACGAAATATATCCGCACGATATAACGGTAAATGTTTTTGAAGGATTTCATCACATCCCGCACACAAACAATCATTATTGGTCGTATTCAATTAGACCAAATTCTAACATCTGGTGTTCCCTAAGGACCAGTTTTGGCCTTTTCCTATTCCTTGTGAATGTAAACAAATGCAATAATACACCAAACGCAGCGCTCTAAGATATTTTATTTGGAAATGATAGCATAACTTACAAAACAATAGGAAAGAAAAAAAACACACGTATAAGACCTTACATCAGCAGCAACGTAAGTGTAGAACTGACTATAAATGTTAGTCCATCCAGACGTAGTGCGCAGTTTTTTAGATAGCAACCAATCTTAATAACTCCCATTAAAATTCGACTACTCTTTATCAACAAGTACTGCTAAAAGGACACACACACACACACACCATACATCAATTTTCAAATCTATGATTATTTGCATATTTCGCTATCATTTACTACATAAAATTGAGAAAGGAAATGAGGAATGTGTCAAAGCGACAACAGTCGAAGGCCACCTATGGGTCTACATGTGTGTTTCCATTTCCAATTGATAACAGCTTATTTATTGTTTCACTAAATAAAAACGAATTCTCTGAACAGATGTTCAACAGTGCATGAAATTATTGGAAGTACTGGAAAAAGGTAAATATTGGAAAGAGTGGAAAAGGTAAATATTGGAACGATAAGAAATATACAAACTCGTTATAAAAGTCATTCGGTAATGAAGAACATTTTGAAGGATTATATGCAGCCCAATATCAGACTATTTTAATATGACTGTCAAAAGATAAAAATACTGTATTATAACAAAGTGTCAATTATTTCCAGTAAAGCAGGTAGCATGAAACGAATGCCGAAAATATCATTCAGAAGATGTGGACGTAATAAAACGTGAGTTAATCTTGTACTTTCTTTAAGTGTTTCTCAACTTTTAAGTATATTATAAGAAATACATTAAGAGAACAAGAAAAAGACATTACAACAAATATTATTCAGGCTTAAATCTTATTGAAATAAAACAAACTCTTTATTAGCGAAGGTAAACACGGCTAAATTGGTATATTTGAATTGTATACACTGTTTCTGTCGTATTTGTATTTAGATTAATGTAAGAGAATAACTTTAAGTTTTTTTTTCAACTTATATACCTGCTATATTCAAATTACTGTATGAACCTTAGGGATATTTGTCAACTTTTAAATTAAAAAGTATATGGTACATACTTTTTTAATCTTGTAGATGCATAAGCATTAATTCCATGAAAAAAAAACCCATTGAAAGATTGATCTTTTATAAGAATTTATTTGCATCTCTTTACCGGCAACATTTTTTTTTTTGGGGGGGGGGGGGTGACCTTGAAAAGAGAAAATCCATAATAACTTATTACATTCATTGTGATTGCTGAAAGAGTATTCAAATAATATTTGAAGAGCATACGGGATCCAAATTCTAAAAATGACATACGTACACCACATCGCTTCTGATTCTATTTTTATACTCCACGCAACGAATTTTCATATACAAAGAACTCACAAATGACGCTCAAATAAAAACAGTTAATAGAGCCAAATAAAGTAGTTAAAGCAGGAGGACTAAAAAAATCGATAGATTTTGTCAAATACAGCTGAGGAAATCAATTCCTTGGATAGAAAATTCTTTTGTAAAGAACACAAACAACATGGAGTGTACGTGTATGCTTGAATAACATCAAAAAGCCTTCGTACTACTACAAATGTTATGTATTACTTGTGTTTTGTCTTATTTTCGTTCATTAATTTTCTCAATTAAAATGTTTGTTTATTACTTATCTTAATCATGAAATCCACTAAAAAAAAGAAGAATTGAACAAACCGTGCAGAAATACCCGTAACTCTCCTACATTTTTCATAAACTGTCATGACGACAGAGCTTACCAGTTAATCATAGAAATGAATAACAAAATTTCAATATTGGTTTAAAAATACAATAAAACAAGAATGTGTCCAAAGTACACGGATTCCCCACTCCCACTATCCCTTTCCATGTTCCATGGACCGTGAAATTGGGTAATAATCTCATTTGACATTAAAATTAAAAAAGATTATACTATAGGGAACATATGTACTAAGTTTCAAGTTGATTGGACTTCAATTTCATCAAAAACTGCCTTGACCAAAAACTTTAACATGAAACTCCCACTTTCATTTTCTATGTTCAGTGGACTGTGAATTTGGGGTCAAAAGTCTAATTTGGTTTTAAAATTAGAAAGATCATATCATAAGCTACAAGTGTACTAAGTTTCAAGTTGATTGGACTTCAGCTTCATCAAAAACTAACTTGACCCAAAACTTTAACCTGAACGGACGCACAGACGGACGGACGGAGGCACAGACCAGAAAACATAATGGCCCTTCTACTATCGTAGGCGGGGCATAAAAAACAAAGATGTGACAAATCCTGTGGTTACATACTATTAAGTACATGTAAAATATTTCTTTTCTGTCAAGTTTTGTGGAATTTATATGTTTATCGCCAGAGTTAAATGTATGGCGCTGGAGATAAATTGAAACAAATTTCTATATATATGTTACAGTAAATAGGTGAAATTAGGAATTACACGTAATTACTAAACATTTCAGTAAATACCTGTAATTACTAGCCAATTTAGTAATTACATGTATTTACTAGTTGTTTCAGTGATTACTGGTATTCACTGATTTTCTTTGTCATTTTTACAGCTATTTACTAACTTGATATTTTTGTTTTAAAATTAAAGATATAATCCAAGATACAAAATAAGAAAGTAAAAGGGTAGGTATTTTAGGGCTGACTTAATTAAGGATTAATGAATATAAGGCACACCTTTAGTGATTTTTTTGAAACTTCACAGTAACGATGAGCAACATTGAATTTAGTAGATATAGAATTTGGCGTTGGAATTTCCAAAATGTCGGCCGTTACCATGGAAACAATGCAAAACAGGTCAAAATACTCCAAAAACGTCAGGGTTTGGTGAATAATTTTGGTATGCCTTAATTTTGAATCATCTGATTTTCATACAAAATAGTTTTCAACTATATACAGGTTTTGAATGATTTTGACAATCATTGGAACTACAATATTACCATGGATACAGCAGCAAAAATTTCAAAAAAATCAAAATGCTTTAAACTTAATGAAACTTCACAATAATGTTGACTGTCATGTATTGAAGCAGAATTTGGCGTTGGAATTTCCAAAATGGCTGCCGTTGCCATGAAAACATAAAAAAAATCAAAATTTTCAAAATGCTTCAAATGTTCAGAAAATTTGTAGAAAGATGAATTGCCATGCATGTATGTAAAATCACTGTTTAAAATTGTTGAAATGGCTGCCACTTAGTGGCAATTGGGGGAAGGGTGACATCCGCTATTGCTTGCAATGGCAAATCTAGTTATGATTATGTTTCTTTTTGTCGAGCCTGCGACCTTTGTCGCAAAAGCCAGACAGAGCAAACCATTCTGTCGTCAGCATCATCCACAAGTATTCACTATGTGGTTAAAGGTCTTTAAATTTTGATAACTTTCTTAAATTATCCTGGATTTCTACCAAACGTGAACAGAAACTTGACATTAATTATGAGATAATTTTCAAGAAGTAAATTTTGTGAAAATAAAATAAAGTTTTTCCGTATTTTACTTATAAATGAACATATATGCCAGTTAACATTACATTCACATTGTGAATAAAGTTTTTAAAATTTTGATAACTTTCTCAGAATAACCTGGATTTCTATCAAACTTGGACAGAAGCTTGTTTATGATAATAAGATAATATCCAGAAGTAAAATTTGTAAAAAAATCCCTTTTCGTATATTCCTTATAAATGAACTTGTTTTTTCCCAGTTTACATTACATACAATCTGCGGTTAAAGTTTTTTTTAAACATATATTAGATTTCATAAACCATCCTGGATTTTAACCAAATTTGGATTGAAGCTTCTTACAGCACTAGTCAAAAAATTTGATATTTTCCAATTTTTGTTGAGCCTATGACTAACAGCTAAAGTCAGCGAGATACTTGGTTCTGCGAAACCCTTACAATTCTAAATCTGAATACACCTATAACCTATCTCCAGCTAGGGTTGGAATTGAAGGTCACATGAATACGTATTCAATGAGGTCCAATTATTCACTTGCAAGTGCAAAAATCATCAACCATGTTTCTCTGCTTATTTTAGTAAAAAAGAACCAGATTGACTGCTAAAAGTGAATTATAATTTCACTATATAATTTTAATTAATGATTTAACAAACAAAAAAATCATAATTAATTTATTTTATATCTCGTAGCTAATGCTCTTATAACAAAAAAGGTACATTTTAGGCTGATCACTTTTAAGAGTACTCACTGATCTTCTATAGCCAGAATTACCATAACTTTTGATCAGCTTACCATATTACAACATTGTTTTAACAGTTAGTAAATAGGTGTAAAAATTCATTTTAAAATTAGTAATTACTGGTAATAACTGGGTCGTTTCAGGAATTACTTGTATTTACTAAGTACATCAGGGATTACATGTAATTCCTAAATTTTAGTAATTACATGTAATTCTTAATTTCACCTATTTACTGTAACATATATATCAGACATTTTGAACAGATGTAGTTGCCATTAATGAATAGATAGATTTAAGAAGGTGTGGTATGACAACTCTCAATCAAGTCGCAATTTGTAAATGTGGACCATTATAGGTCAAAGTACGGTCTTCAACACGGAGCCGTTGGTTCACACCGAACAACACGCTATAAAGGGCCCAAACAATTATAAGTGTAAAACCATTCAAACAGGAAAACCAACGGTCTAATCTATATAAAAAAACGAGAAACGAGAAACATTTATGAATCACATCAACAAACGACTACTACTGAATATCAGATTCCTGACTAACGACATGTGAAAACATATGGGTTTTAACGTTTTAATATTTACCAACCTTCACCATAATCTGAAACAATATAGTGTAACATCACAACATAGAAAGACACACTATTAAATATCAACTGAAATCGCTTAACTCAATCGAAATAGTACATTTGAAATGTTCAAATTGATAGTGATAATCATTACAATATAATGATTCTTGAACTTTAGTAACATATCATCAGTTTATATGGGGTTATCAGTCGCGATGAATTATTCTTTCAGCCATACATGACCTTTAAATATAAAAAAAGAAGATGTGGTATGATTGCCAATGAGACAACTCTCCACAAGAGACCAAAATGACACAGAAATTAACAACTATATGTCACCGTACGGCCTTCAACAATGAACAAAGCCCATACCGCAGTCAGCTATAAAAGGCTCCGAAATGACAATGTAAAACAATTGAAACGAGAAAACTAACGGCCTAATTTATATATAAAAAATGAATGAAAAACGAATATGTAACACATAAACAAACGAATAACTTGTTATATGTTTTCTTCTTTTAAATTTAGGATATTTATATTATTGATGTGTGGATATTGTTCCGTCCAAATAGCCTACTTGCAATATTACTATACTTACATAGATGTGTATATGAACCTAGACTTTCTGATACCTAATTTAGAGGTAATAACTGATAACATCCAAGAAACAGGAACTACTAAAGTGGAGCCATTAAATATTTTTAGGAAGGAGGATGCTTACATAATAGATCCGTCAGAAAAAATCTGTGACAATTCAAATTGTGATAACTTGAAGTTGTTGTTAGTGGTGAAATCATATGTGCTAAACTTTGGTCAACGTAATGCTATACGCAAGACTTGGGGAGGTATTGACGGAATAAGAACCAAAGTTATTTTTATTACAGGCTATATAGACGGTGTGAATCCTAGTTTCATTGAAATAGAATCAAAACTGTATAAAGATATTCTTCAGCTAAATATTGAAGATACGTACGAAAATCTTGTTTACAAGACAATTTATTCACTTTTGTGGTTATCTGACTTAGATATTCCAAATACATTTGTGCATTTCGTAGATGATGATAGATTGGTCAATACGTTCAATGTATATAACGTTGCAATCAACAGCATGACCTCCGACGATTTAGTAATAATTGGTTACAAGTTAGATTTTTCAAAACCACAGAGAGGTATAAATTCGAAAGTATATATTTCACCAAATGAGTATCCGTTTTCATATTTTCCATCATATATAATAGGAGGAACGATCTTGACAAATATGAAAACCGTAAAACTGTTAGCATTAGGAGTCGCTTATGCTAAGATTATTCAAATTGAGGATAGTTTTATTGGAATAATAGCAACAGCTTTTAATATAGAAATGAAACATCACCCTGGATTTCTACCATATAAACAAAAGACCCCCAATCATTTACCTGAAATATTATCTTCTCCTGGATATGAACTAACATATGCCTTGCTTAGAGACTGGAAGATTATTGAAAAAAGTCACACACAACTATTACCAGCATCATTATTGCGTTTACATCAATGAAATCATAAATACCAGGCCATATATTATGCATATGCAAATGAAAATATTGTACGCCAGATGCTCATTTGGTCTACAAAAAAATCGGCGAGGCCCAAATCAGACGAGATAAAAAGGCCAAATGAAGACTTACGAAGTTCAAGATCATTGTGGACCTAAGGTTACGAAAGGTTTGACCGAATACAGATAAGGTAATCTTTTCCTGGTGTAAAATATCCTGAGGAAACATTAAGTCTCAATTGAGAGACTGCATGAATTGAAAGAAGTCATACTATTACCATCATCGACATTGCACATGCGTCAATTGATGACGTAATTATAACTGACGATAAACTATGATATATACTGTTACAGTAACATATTATTTTGATAATATAAATTATGACAAGTATTAGCCTTTCAAAAAGAGCTAGTCGTCTCTTAGCTGATGAAAATGGAAAGTGCTCTCGCTTTGTAGATTAATTCATTTACTAGAATAGCCACGTGCATGAATCAACAAATTTTACCACACACGTGAGGTCACATGTTATGAAGTAGTATATATTACCGTTTAACGTTGTTGTTTACGAAACTCCAGAAGATTCGGCTATTTATAGATAAAAGTTACCCGTGTACCAATTTCATGAATATGCATGATTAATGACCAGACAAAATCTTATTGCTAAAATAAAAAGGACAAATCTGATACTCTACGGGATTGAAGGACATTTACTAGGTTTGGATTGTCCTAACCAATCAATAAACTTTGATTATTCACGTCTCGTAATATCTTCCAATCAGGTAGTAAGAAGCATTCACGCACTGAATGTCATCGTTTAATTTTCAATATCTTCTCCTAGGAGACGATAATAAATTTAGTTCTGTTTAATTTAAAAAATATTGTATTGTATAAATGAACAATAGGATTGAATGTAAACAAATTTATCCTCTCCAAATAAATAAAATGTGCAAAATTTCAAAGATGACAATTATATGAAAAAAAAATAAACACGAATAAACATAAAACATATCATATTAAATTGCACCACACAGTAACAGTTGACACGGAATATCTATCAACAACGTCTTGGTATCTTCTGATAAACTTTTTTTTAGAAAAAGGACGAGACGTTTTTTGAAATAACCCTTTATCATCAACTGTTTACACTGGTAACGTTCTATAAAGTCTGAGTAGCAATTGCAACTTTTTTTATAAGACCTAATTTCAGAGAAAGATCGTGATTAAAAATTATCCAGATGTTCTTTAGATTTTTTTTTTATTCACATATGGTTTATCCCACAACGCGAGTAGGCAAATAAAGACAACAGTAGTATACCGCTGTTCGAAAGTCATAATTCGATTAAGTGAAAACAAATCCGGGTTACAAACTAAAACTGAGGGAAACACATCAAATATAAGAGGAAAACAACGGAACAAGAGAAACACTAAAGTGCAACAAAAAACCAAACGACAATGCAACACACACAGAAACGAACTATATGATAACCATTGCCATTTTCCTCACTTGGCACAAGATTTCTTAAGAAAAAATGGTGGGTTGAACCAGGTTTTGTGGCTAGCCAAACCTCCCACTTTTATGGAAATGTTAAATATAACACTAAAATGACAACATTACATGACAGGAGTACAATACAAATAAATGGAAAACATTCAGGACAGAGAAATTATATAAAACACAAATTAACAATACAATAGAACATAAATTTCCCGATCTCTACCATAACAAATTTTAGAATTTATAATTATATAAATAAACTGTTTAGAAAACATAACTGAACATAAGATAAAATGTACTGGGTCGATTCTACTGCTGGTAGATTTTAAATTCCCAGAGGGTATCACCATCCCAGTAGTCAGAACTTCTGTGTTGAATTGAGGTATCATCGATATGTTCAAAACTATAAAACTGTTAACAAAACTTTGAATCTTTGAAATACTACGGCTTTTCTAACTAAGGCTGTATTTGTCAAAACATTTAGGAAATTTTGGTCCTCAATGATCTTCAACTTCGTACTTTATTTGACTTTTTTAACATGTTTTGATTCGAGCGTCACTGATGAGTTTTTTGTAGACGAAACACGCGTCTGGCGTAAATATAAAATTTCAATCCTGGTATCTATGATGAGTTTATTTACGACTCGCATATAGTTATTAAAGGTACCAGGCTTATAATTTTATACGCCAGACATGGGTAAGCAGTTTCACATTGTTCTAAAGAAATTCTTTCATTGAAAACACATGGTTTGTCAATCTAAAGGACAATTCTTTCGTCAAACATGTAGATGAGCCGGCAATGTACCGTTGTTTGCACGGAATTTTGTGAAGTTTAGCATGTCGAAATGTTCTATTGTAATGTTTTTTTGTGTATTTCTTTGTCCTGAATGTTCTTGCATTTTATTTGTACTATAGTCCTGTCATGTAATGATGTCATTTTAATGTTATATTTAACATTTCCATAAAAGCGCGAGGCTTGGATAGTAAGCGTAATGGTACACCTTTGTTTCACTTTCAATGTTGACATTATTGTCATTTTAATAGCTGAACACGATGTATGTATGCGTAACCAATCTCTAGCTCATGGGTTAAATTGAGGGTCACATTAATGCAGATTTAATGAGGTCGAATTATTCACCTGTAAGTGAATAATTCCTCAGCGATAGTTCTTTATAAATAAAGGAAGATGTGGTGTGAGTGCCAATGAGACAACTCTCTATTCAAATAACAATTTAAAAAAGTAAACCATTATAGGTCAATGTACGGCCTTCAACACGGAGCCTTGGCTCACACCAAACAACAAGCTATTTAGGACCCCATAATTACTAGTGTAAAACCATTCAAACGGGAATTGCTTATTTTTACAAAATTGAACCAAATTGGCTTCTGAAAACGAATTTTTATTTAATTATCTATTTTTATTAATGATTGAACCAAACGAAAACTTATTCTACATTTTTTTTCATTTCTCTTAGCTAGTGCTCCTTTTAACATTTTGATACGCATTTGATTTCGAATTATTGTATTCTGTTTTATTATCATCGTATGGTTTTTAGAAGGAAAAAAATCGTACAAGGACTGGCAGAGGTTATTTTATCTAATTAACAAAAAATGCACCGTTCAAATTATTAACTACCAGGCAAAATATAAAATACAGACAGTTATATATATAATACAGACATATTTAAACATAAGAAAATGGCTGTACCAAGTCAGGAATATGACAGTGTTTATCCATTCGTCTGATGTGTTTGAGCTTTTAATTTTCGGCCATTTGATAAGTGACTTTTGTTTTAGAATTTTTCTCGGAGTTCAGTAATTTTTTTTTATTATTCTTTTTAGGTGGGTGCATTAAAGTCTTTCTGATAATTGTCACTCGCGTATAACAAAATATCAAAGATAAAGCATGAAGTTTATATACATGAAATGTTTTTTTTTAATATAAAATAAACACCCAGAACATTAGTGTCGACTCTTTTTTTATCTTAAATATTTTACATTGTTTGACCAATCAACCTGAAATGTATTGACATACGAATTTACTTTATCGTCTTAAAAACCTGAAAGATCGTGGTTTACATACACTTATATTTGGTCAGTAGTTGACATCGTGTCTGTTTTCAACCGTTTTGACTATTTATAGATTTATTTACCCGATTTATTTACAGTTCAAAATATAAGAGGATGTTGTCTGAGTAACAATCAACAAACACCTATTCATTAATTCAAAATATATCTTATGAAACGTCAACTGTTTGGATAACAAATTTATAAATCTTGTTCAAAGTCTATAAGTTAATCGGATTAGATTGCATGTCCACCTTTTAAAAGCAATAATTGCTTCTTTGAAGTTCACAAAGTTTGAAAAGACTTTCATTCACTTAGAACATACTCAACCCTTCTCGTCCAATGAAAAGTCAGTTTTTTTTGCCCTCTATTTATAGTACATGGTTTTCCATGCACTATGAAATGACTTTTCATTGTCAGTTAATTATTAAAGTGATCTCTTAATAGCTGCACTAACAAAGTATACAATCTCCTAAGGCATTGTCCTTGGGGAAAATAGTCTACTGATTAAAGATGAAAGAGCAAAGATTAAAATAAAAACTTTTTGAATTTTGCAAAATTTCATGCAATGTTAATTCAAATCTGACAGCTGTTTTAGATAAATGGAAGTCGGAATATAGTAATTTGTTGAATCAAAAGATTTCAACCAAGGTTTTTGAAACGCAAAATCATGCATATACGAAAAATACTTTTAATGACTTTTTATTGACGGAACCCATTTCGTTTGCTGAAACAGCTAGTGTCATTGACAAAGCAAAGAAAGGCAAATCTGCTGGTTTTGATAATTTACCAGTTGAAGTTTTGCAAAATAATTGCTCAACTTTGTTTTTGTACCATTTATTTGATTTTTGCTTTAGGTTAAAAAAAACGCCAGAATTATGGAACAAAATTATTATCAATCCTATACCTAAAGCAAACATGACAGATCCGCGCGACCCTTTGTCTTACAGAGGAATTGCATTAGCTTGTGTTTCCTATAAGCTTTATTGTAATATTTTAAACGAAAGGCTTGTGCAATGGATAGATGACAATAACATATTAGTCGACGAACAAAATGGTTTCCGTCAAAATCGAAGCACTATAGACCAATTGTCTTCTCTTACAAACATAATTGAAGTCAGAAAGAAGCTTCGTAAATCTACTTTTTGTGCGTTTATTGATTTTAAAAAGGCATATGATACCATCAATAGAAATATACTATGGTCCAAGTTAAATGTAATGGGGGTGGCTGAAAATTTTTGTGCTGCTATACAGTCTATTTATTCAAATATATTGTGTTCAGTACGATTAAACGGCCATTTATCAGAATGGTTTAATGTTAACAGTGGTCTTAAACAAGGATGCCCATTATCTCCCTTGTTATTTAATTTATATATTAATGACCTAGTTTCATTCTTGAAATCATATGAGTGTGGTATTGATATTGATGATGAAAAAGTTTGTATTTTGCTTTATGCTGATGATGTGGTTTTACTTGCAAACGATGAAAAAGAATTACAAATTCTGTTAAATGCATTAGATATATGGTGTGGAGATAATTGTATGACCATTAATTCCAAAAAGTGTAATATTGTGCATTTTAGAACACCTTCTGTTGATAAGTCACATGTTGAATTTAAATGTGGGAATGATATCATTGAATATTCTACTACTTATACATATTTAGGTTTAGTTTTAAGTTAATTTTTAGATTATAATGTAACTGCTAAAGCTGTTGCAGCTTCTGCAAATAGAGCACTTGGCCTTGTTATAGCCAAGTGCAAAATCTTAGGTGGTGTTACTCATAATGTCTTTTCAAAATTATATGAGAGTTTGGTGCTTCCAATTGTTGAATATGGTGCTGGTATTTGGGGTTGCAAAAATTTTTCTTTTATAAATGCCATCCATAATAGAGCTTGCAGATTTTTTCTTGGAGTGGGTAAATATACTCCAAATGCTGCAGTTGCAGGGGATATGGGGTGGATACCTATCTTTCAAAAGCAATGGCAATGCTTAATTCGACTATGGTGCCGTTTGAACAATATGAGTTCTGATCGTTTAAACAGAAAAATTTTCATATGGGCAGACATTATGAGTAAAAAACATAAGTGTATAAAAAATTGGAATTTTTATGTAAGGAAAACGTTTTCTGAGTATAATGCAGAACATTTGTGTATCATTACAGATTATGTTGATAGTACCTCAGTTGTCAATACTGTTATGTCTAAAATGTTTAGTAAATATGTGGAACAGTGGCAAGGCAATTTACAATCAGAGAAAGCTTTATCTGGTAAAGGTGGTAACAAACTTCGTACATATAATTTATTTAAGAACAGTTTTGAAACGGAAACTTATTGTAAAATTCAAATGCCATTTTCGCAAAGGAGTTCTTTTGCCAAATTTCGATGTGGTGTAGCACCACTAAGAATAGAAACGGGGAGATTTGAAAAATTAATTTTAAAAGATCGAGTCTGTGATAATTGTATGAATATTTTAGAAGATGAAGCCCATGTTATTTTATCGTGTCCTTTGTATGATGATTTTAGAAAAAAATTATTTGATGAAGCAACACATTTTAATAGTGATTTTATGTCTTATGATGATAAACAGAAATTAGTGTTTTTATTTACAGATAATAATATGATTCGTAGCTGTGCCAAAGCCTGTAATCTTATTTTAAATAGACGTAGAAATGTTTTATACTGTAAATAATGTTAATGTCAATATGTTTTATAATAGATGCATTCTTTATATAATTTTTAATGTTATAGTCTCTTGTAATTCTGTACAGAATGGCTCTCCTTTTATTTATATATTTTTTACATTTAATGTAATGTTGTATTATATATTATTGAGAGATGAGACTTAAATAAAATATTGAATTGAATTTGCATTTTCTAATGGTACACATATATAGAATACACAAAAAAATAATTTGTAAGGATAAATAAAATGATTTTTGTTTAATTTATATATTACCTTACATTTTGAGGGAATTATTTTCTTTTTCTTTAAAAAAAAACCCACAATGCCAGACTGCTGATATATAAAGCAAAAGATTGTTTTCGGAGAAACACAATACATTTCATTTCAAATATTCATACAGAGAGTTTTATATTTATAAAAAAATAATTTCAAAAAGGGGATTTATATAACATTGTGTTGCTTTTTAAAATGAAAAAAAATCTAAAGATATATAAGTATAAACTTTTACCTGAAGTAGAAGAATTTATCCTTCACAAACTATGTCAGCGCTATTTCATTTCATCCATTGAAATGATTATTACCTATGTTTTATATTTAGTTCATTATAAAAAGTGAACTCTTGTTTAGGTTTGAATATTACAATGGGAAAGGATAATTTTGTAAGGTCACTAAAAGTGCGAATACGTTCTAAATTGGTCAGACAATACTTGACCATGTTTTATGAGGATTTAAGCCCTCGGCTTCGCCTTGGGCTTAAGGTTTATGTACCCTTCTGTAGCCATTTTTGTACGAATTTTTCAAACCTCAATTGTATCAAAACTAAAGATATAATAAATAATAGAGATAGGCCATTTAGTACATGTTCCAAGGGGAAACTTGATGCAAAGCATTAATTTTTACTGTTTCATTGCATTTGATAGAAAAAGAGGACTTTGTGGCAAATAAATCAAGATTTTTATAGAAAATCCACTGCCTTTAATACAGAGATTTCTGTTATAAAATTTGAAACATAAATTACTCACTTGGTTTTCTATGATGTGCTAGTGTTTATTTTTTACAAAAAGTTCTAAGTAACCTGTAAATTCCAAAACACCTCGTGCTGAGTCACTAAGGCAGCAACCATTTGATTTTCTGGGGGGGCTATGGTTTTTTTTTCTGGACCAATTTTTTTTTCTCAAGACTCAAAAACAAATTATTTTTTTCTCCAAAAACTGGAAACAAACTTTTTTTTCCAAAAAAAACCCATAGCCCCCCCCCCCCCCCCCCCCCCCCAGAAAATCAAATGGTTGCTGCCTAAAGTCGAGCGCACCCTAAAAGGTGTACTTGATTTTGGCCATATTTATACTTGTCTTAACCAACAACTACATTTATAAACTTGTTTTAAGGAAATCAATGCTAGCACTGCATGCAATAATCCTATATCTATCAGTCATCAAATTGCCAAATATGAGAGTACAAGGATAAAGGCTGTGGATTTTCTATAAAATTCTTGATTTATTTGCCACAAAGTCCTCTTTTTCTATTAAATGCAATGGAACAGTAAAAAATAATGCTTTGCATCAAGTTTGGAATATGTACAAAATGGTTTATCTCTATTATTCATTATATCTTTAGTTTTGATACAATTGAAGTTTGAAAAGTTCGTTCAAAAATGGCTACAGAATGGTACATAAACCTTAAATATTCATAAAACATGACCAAGTATTGTCTAACCTATAAATCTCCATCAGTCGAAAACAAAAATAAAATAGTGAATTTAAAATCATGAAATAAAAGTATAATTACGAAGTAATGTTAAATATCTGGCTCTGTAGGTTATAGTAATGCTGACTGGTACTGGATAACGATAACTTTGTTTCCTGCCTGATCGTCGTTTTAGTACTTTATCAAAGTTTGAATGTTTGAATGTGGTACATGAATCATTTTCTTTATGCTGTTGTGTCATCCTTCGATGTGCTTCGTCGTCCTTGGTCCTCTGGTTTAGTAGTTATTCCAAACTTGGTAGTGGATTTCAACCTATTATAATGTGTTGAGGTCTGTAAACGAAGGAAAATTCAGAGAAGCATTGTTGTTTTTTTCTGTAACACTTCAGTGTTTCTGTTATTTCGTTGTTTTCCTCTTATAGTTAATGTGTTTTTCTCGGTTTTATTTTGTAAACAGGATTTGTTTTCTCTCATTCGATCTATGGCTTTTGAACAGCGGTATACTAATGTTGCCTTTTTCAGGCGTACGATGTTTATAGAGGGGTTTTCCTCTTATAGTTAATGTGTTTTTCTCGGTTTTATTTTGTAAACAGGATTTGTTTTCTCTCATTCGATCTATGGCTTTTGAACAGCGGTATACTAATGTTGCCTTTTTCAGGCGTACGATGTTTATAGAGGGTTTTTTTTCTCAATTCGAACAATTGTAAACTATGGTCCATGCTGTTTTTCGAAGTAAATAGATGACCTTCACTTGTGTTTGTGTAAAAAAAATAATAGGTCATATATTACAACAAAGATACAAAGATTTTAAATGGTTTAGGATTTTAAAAAAAATATTGAACTGTATGTACTGTTGCCAGTCTCAGTTGTCGTGTTGATTTTCTCATATAATTTTCCATCACACCTGCCAAAACAGAAAGAGAACAATGCGGGGAGAAATAAGACACTGTGAAGATTGTACAATAAAATACTTACAGGAATGAAGAAGATATGGACCGATAGGACTACCATGATAATACCGATCTAATGATTAACAGGGAGGAACTCTTGGACAATAAAGCAGATAGTAGTGATCAACAGGAACTGGTTTAAAATTATGGAACACTCTTTCTGTGGACAACATAACAGCTGTAGAACAAACCAATTTGACGAGGAAACTGTAGAAGCAACTGCTTATGTGTCCATCGAACTACTCAGTTGTAAGACTAATCAATAGATGAAGCAAATAAACCAACCATAGCTCATGAAACTATATAGCTCCGAAGTAGACGAATATTGCCAACCCTTCAAACATTGACAACTAACATACAGAGGAAGAGAAAACCAATTATATATATTGAGGACTACTAGTATAGTGTATCAAAACAGGCCACTACCCAACAGTCAGACTGGTGATGACAAAACAATGGTTGAAGTATGAAGCAAAGACAATTTGTAATATGCCAGTTGTTATCGACAGTCCGTTTCTTTTTATGTTGGCGTTTGCTTTTGTTGTCGTTCATTGTTTCTGTTGTTCCTATGCTTTCCTCTTATAGCTCATATTTTGTTGATAATCTGAATGATGACTATTTCACAGTGGCACACTACTCTTTACATAAAAAATTCAATATAAACATTTTCAAACGTCATTGTTCTTTGGCCTAATAGTCATGGGGAAACATTCACCCCTCCTCCTCCCTCTTTTGTTCCTAAAGGACCTTAATGATAGGATTTCAGAGTTGATTCACTTACAAAACTTTTTTTATTTTCACAAAACATTTATATAATTAGTAAGCACATGGTCTGTGACGTTTTATTTTTTGAAGCACAACATAAGTGTCCACATATTTGATATTTATATAGTTGATCCGTAATACTAAATGCGTTGTCGGTGTTAATCTCTTCCATATAACAAATTTTAGAATTTATAATTACCAAGAAATCAAATAGTAATAAAATAAACTGTTTAGAAAACATTACTGAACATTAGATAAAATGTTACGCTAATAGATGGTATGTTGTCTTTTGTTTATTGTTATATCTAATTCTGGTTCGTGTTGCTCAGACTTTATTGGTTGATTGTACGTTGGTCTTTTTCCTTTTAAGCCATGGTGTTGCAAGTTTATTTGACATTCATCAGAAGTACAGTTCGGAAATAATATGATATGATACATCAAGTACAGGTCGCATCATACCTACCCTTTAACAAAAGTTGTATTGCCAAGTCTATCTATTGTTTTACATTGAGGAATACACATAAATTACAATTACAAATGTTGGAGGATTATACATTAACTTGACTCTACTGATTATGTTGTAGAATTGTGAAAATTGATATAAAAATTGGTTAAGATTTATCAAATTTGTTAATTGTCTATCAAAAAAAAACCCAACTCATTCTGTAAATTTAGATGTGGAAGTCACCGATTACCTATCGAGAATAATAGGTTGTGTCATCTTTGCATGCAAGAGACATATGCTAAAATACATTGATGATGAACTATTCACTTGCAAGTGAATAATACGAAATCTGTATTCGTGTGAACTTCAAATTAACTCCTTATGCTGCGCTCACGCGTAATCCGAACGTTAATTTCAATACGAATTACAATGTGCATTGGACTTAAATCTTCATAAAACATGACCAAGTCTAACCTATAATTAAAACATAAATCGGATTAGAGCCCCCAAACACCACTTTGTAAAACTGTGATATTAATTGATCTTTGAAGTTGTCGAATATGAAAAGACCGTTTAATCCGAATAGTTCCTTTAAGTATTTCTGTTATTACATGTTAGTGGGAATAAATGGAATACTTTCAATATAAAGAAAAGATTGTGATAAAGTATTTACAAAAAAGATTAACCTTGGGAGATATAATCTATTTCGTGATTTTAAATATAATTGGTTTCTTTTTAAATTTTGTTTGTATTGTTGAACATAAAACTGACCAGGCAAATAGAAACAAACAGTATGTAATAAATGATTCAACAAAAAAAAAAAATCACATGATTAATTTTACAAAGGACAGTGTTTCATTGCAGCACTTTGTATATCGACGTTTATTAATTTTCATAGATTTTACAAACAAATTAATATAATGTAAGAATGATGCTGCGTCACATCACTAGACCAGGCCATCTATATTACTGTCGATATTTTGTTAAAAAATAATTCTAACACAACTACATTTGTACCACCGGCTACATACTACGTCATGGTCGTAGTGTTTATAGATTCCTCATGCCTTAACAGCTTTGTCAGGTTTAAGATGTTTGGGTGACGGCTACAAAAATATGTACCTTTTTTCTTGTGGTAACCTTTTAGTTCAGAAAGATTGTTCTGGATTGTTGATTTAGCTGCTGTTGTTGGCATAAGGGTTTTATAAGCGTGATGCATGTGTATATCATTTTTTTTTATACTTTAAGCGAGTAGTATGCTGTAAACAAGTTGGAACATGTATCTCCATCAACAAAGACAGAATTATATATAATTTATAAGGTTTAGATAGGTCATCGCTATAAATGGTTTAGGCAGCTACACATAAGTAAGGTTCATTCGAGTACTCAGATATAGGAAGATGTGGTATGCGTGCCAATGAGACAACCCTCAATCCAAGTCACAATCCACAAAAGTTAACCATTATAGGTTAATGTACGGTCCTCAACACGGAGCCTAGGCTCACACCGAACAGCAAGCAATAAAGGGCCCCAAAAATTACTAGTGTAAAACCATTCCCAATGCATATATAATCAAAAGGTGTATTATCTGTTGGAATAGAGAGTGCTAGACTTTTTGAAATGTTCCGATAAATTCAAACAAACAAATCTAAAACTGCAGTCCCACTAATCTGAATTTTAAAAAGAATAAGTAGAGGAGACAAAAATGAGACGGCGACAGTGAAATAGAAACGGTCAAACCCAAAAACCAGAAAATCCACATCAAAGCTTAAATAAAACTCAGCTAATTATTAAAACAATTGTGCAATATAAAATTTGTTACGTTATATTTTATTACACGTTTATTACATGTATCTGTATACCATTACATAATATTCATTTTCATCCAGTCGTGTGCAAAGTTATTTGTTTTAGTTCTTACCAGCCAAAGTTATCAATTTTCAAAATCATCCTTTCTCGTAGAAAATCAAATGGTTGTTCTTCTTGTGCGTCTGAGATCAGACCGCCTTGATGACAAGACAAGACAAGACAATTTATTACAACTTAGGCACACGTATGGTGCTACAAGAGGATAACAATTATACATTAAAAATTACATACATACTTATACATTAACAAGAAAGTCACACAATAGATTAATAATTGATATCAAACAATAAAACTGAAATATATTTGGTTGATTTGTTTGCAAAATTCTTAATTGCAACGTGGTTAGAAATTATTGTAACATGCTATGAATTATGAAAATATTTTTTTAATATGTCTTAGAAACATGCACACTTTTGTTAGCACTGGCACGTTACAGTGTGATAATAGACCAATAAATTTCAATTGGGAAGGATTTTTTATGTAATATGTAGGTATATACCTTTCTCTTAAAGACATCATTTGTTTATTGGAACATACAAAAAAATAATGATATTCGTCACCAATGGTGTTTGAATCGCAGTGACAGCATATACGATTTTCTCTTGGTGTATTTTTCCACCGACCAACTTCTATAGGGATTTTGATGTTTGAACATCTAAATTTACTGTAGATGTATCGATCTGCCACTTTAAGATTGAGTAGATATGGCTCTAAACAAAACATTGTTTTGTATGAAGCATAAAACACACCTCTAGATGAGTTTGTCATATCAGCAGATAGGCTCTGTCCGAATTGGTCAACCAATCTCTGTTTTATTTCTTTTTTAATATCCGAACTTTTGATATCACCCTGTGCATTCTAGACAAAAGAAAATCCTGTATCATCTAAAATTTGTTTCAAGGAAGATAACCATTTAAATGAGTATTGGCCTGAGTTATGTAAGTTATACATTAACTGATACAAGATCCCAGATAATTTGCCTTGACCAAAAGCATAGTAATTTAGTTTTGATATTAATTTTTAATGGAAATCTGCCAGTTTCCACATAGACCATATAGTTTGGTGTTGTTGATCTAACATTCAGGACTCTTTTTAGGAAACTCAAGTGCACCTTTTCAATCATGTCAACATTTTCATGACCCCAGTTTTCCGACACATAAAGCAAAATTGGAGCGACCATACCATCAAATAGTCGAAACTGCAGATCTGAAGGGATGTTTACATTTCTTAACTTATAGTATAAATGCATACAGTGCTTTTTGTGATTGTTCAACAAGTTTTTTCTTTGATAAATTAAAATTACAATTGTATCTTATTAATAATCCCAGGTAATGGTCGTGCCCCAATGAAGCGTTTTTAAAAGAAGTACAAGACCACAAATTATTTTGTATGTTTTCAAGAAACGGGTATAAACGCTATCTCCTTTATTCTATATACTAAAGAAATCAACGAAAAATGACAATGGGCCAAGAACCTATTTTGAAGTATTCAACGCATTGCAGACTGAAGCATATGATGTATTGATTTCGCTCATTGTTGAAGCCCATACGGTAGCTTACAGTTGTTAACTTCTATATATTTGATCTTTAGTGGATGTTTGTCTCATTGGTTATCTTACCACATCTTCTTATTTTTTAAATTAGTCTCCAAAGAATATTACGTATTACAGTACAGAACAGTCAAGATTCTACTTCGTCATTACGTCAGTTCATTTTCACAATCGTGGAAATGGAAGCCGTTGTAGGGATGACGCGCTGCCAGTTTTGCTATTAAAAAACGATAAATTTATCCACATAGCACCATTACGATCTATATATGTCAGTTGTATTTTAAAAGACAAATGTATCTTCTAGCTAATGAGCATCAGTTAATGATCTTGTCTGCATTGATTCAACTTAAAACTATTGTCTGATCGGTTGTCAGGTGGAATTTTCGAAAATTCATAAATATTTAAAAAAAAATCTAATTAAATATTTCGTGGAAGGGCAGACTAAATATTTCCAGTGGTTGAAGACTATAAACCCTAGTTATCACACACAAAAAAAAAAGTCATTTGTTTTCGAAGATATGCATTTTCATCATCCAAATTAAAAGACTGTCGTCAAGTACTTTTAGTAAAAAAAAGTAGCTATTCGAACACACCTTCTCTGTCTTTGTGATTCATTAGACATTTCACTTGACCCGTATATTTCATCTTTTAGTACTATGATTTTTTTATGTTATAAAGTCAATCGGTAGCTTTGATATATAAAAATGATAGAATCTGAAGCAAGATGATGTATCAAATACTCTTGATTAGTACGTTTTCAAGACAAAATATTCAGCTCAAACACACCCTTACATAAGGTGCACTCGATTTTCTCTTTTCGATACAATTGTTACCCATTTTTTGGAATTTTTTCTCGAGTCACACAGTCGGAAACCCGGTTGAAATAGAACAAAAGAATTGAAGCTCTTTGTTATAGGAGGCGATAAATGCTTACTGTAATGTTTACTATTGTGACAAAATTTTTAAAAGTTAATAGAAACAAATAAAATGACAATTTTATTCTCAATTACGAAGTGTTTTATTATAAAAACATCATTTGCATAAGTTTTCAATTTATCTAGAACAAAGTTAAGCAGAACAATTAGATATCAAGCCGACGACATGGGTATCTTTCAAGTTGGATGAAGAAAATGCATAACCTCCGATTTAAAAAGAAAAATTACCACGGACGGAAAACATATCAATCTATTAGTTCAGTAATTTTCGTGTCTGTCCTTCCATCATGTGACTCAAGAAAAAATTCCAAAAAAAGGGTAACAATTGTATCGAAAAGAGAAAATCGAGTGCACCTTTTTATGTTAGGGCGTGTTAGAGTTGAATATTTTGTCTTGATATCGTACAAAGCAAGAATATTTCCTACATCGTCTCGCTTCATATTCTATCATTTCTATATATCAAAGCCACAGGTTGACTTTATAACATGAAAAAACCACAGTGCTAAAAGATGAAATATATGGGTCAAGTGAAATACCTATCTAATGAATCACAAAAACAGAGTAGGTGTGTTCGAATAGCTATTTTTTTTACTAAAAGTACTTGACGTTGGATGATGAAAATGCATATCTTCGAAAAATTACAATTTTGTGTGTGTGATAACTAGGATTTATAGTCTTCAACCACTAAAAAAATCTAGTCCACGAAATATTTAATTAGAATTTTTTTAAATGTTTATGAATTTTCGAAAATTCCCACTGACAACCGATCAGACAATAGTTTTAAGTTGAATCAATGCAGACAAGATCATTAACTGCTCATTTGCTAGTTGATACATTTGTTTTTTTAAAATACGATCGAAATGGTGCAATGTGGATAAATTGATCGGTTTCCAAGAGCAAAATTGGCAGCGAGTCATCCCTACAATGGCTTCTATTTCTACGATTTTGAAAATGAACTGGCGTAATGGGGAGATAATTTTGACGAAGTAGAATCCTGACTGCACATAATGGAAGGGCATGTGTTTATCGTGACTTTCGATGTAAAAACTGGAGACGTTCCGAAATCCTGTACTTGTGTCAATTCGGCCAATATAAAATAACTCGGCCAATACAGAAAAAAATCTGTATTGCAGACACGAAAATCACTGAATTTTAGATTGATATGTTCTCCATCCGTGGTAATTTTAAAAAAAATCGGAGGTTATGCATTTTCTACATCCAACTTGATAGATACCCATGTCGTCGACTTGATATCTATTGTTCTGCTTAACTATGTAATAGATAAATTGAAACTTATGCAAATGGTGTTTTTAAAATAAAACACCTCGTAATTGAGAAGAAAATTGTCATTTTATTTGTTTTTATTAACTTTAAAATTGTTTTACTATCGTAAACATTACAGTAAGCATTTATCAACTTCTCTAACAAAGAGCTTCGATTCTTTTGTTCTATTTCAACCGGGTTTCCGCCTGAGAATGTACTTAAATATTTAATAGGGAGATTATTCACCCTGTATAACCCCGATACAAATGAAACCGGACGTTGACGCGTTCGAATCGAACACATCGTGTAACACGGAGTTCAGACAGTAAGAAATTAATACTTTTAAAGAAAATCCAATACCTATTCTTCGGATATTTTGCTCCAATATATTCTTTGCCATAATACTCATTAGTTACTAAAAGGTTTTTTCAAATATGTGGAATTTTTATATACAAACATCAAATAACGCACGACGATATCAATGATAAAACGTGCTTGGTATTTTTAAATATTCAAAACTTAATGTTTCTTGTACCTCATAGTTTTTATAACATACATTTTTGAAAATTTCATAGTTAAAATTAACAAACTTATAAAGGTCGTATGTTTGTGTTGTGTCTAGAAACAAAAAAATACACATTTTAAAGTGTCTTTATTTTCATGTTGTGTACGCTTCGTTGTCATTACACCTTTTTATACTGTACGCTTCGTTGACACAATATTGCGTTTGTCAATGAATTTTACGTGTATGAAATAATACTTTGATATGATTATAACCAATATGCATGTTTAAAAAATAAATATTTTACCACCATAACATGCAGACAGCAACCTATAATATCTGTTGTATTGTCGAAACACTCTTGGAGGTATTTTGTACATGTAAAAAAATCCTTATGTATATACGAAAGTTGAATTGGTAGAAATACATTAACTCGACAGATGCAAATATGACTAAGCATACAGATACACACGTCCAAATATCTAATTTGATAGCATTTTAGAAAATGTTTACCATACGACAGTCAATGTACGGATAGGGGTGGGTTAGGTGCCCGCTAACATGTTTAATCCCGCCATATTCTGTATGTGCCTGTCTAAAGCCAGGAGCTTGTAATCAGTGGTTATATATATTTTTGTGTTCACTATTTTTTGCAAAAATTAGGCTGTTAGTTTTCTCTGATGAATTGTTTTACATTTGTCATTTCTGTGTGATTTTTTAGCTGACTATGCGGTATGGGCTTTGTTCATTGTTGAAGACCGTACGGGGACCTATAGTTTTTGTGTCGTCTGGTCTCTTGCGAAGAGTTGTTTCAATACCACATCTTCTTTTTTATGTAGACGGCAATCAAAAACAATTAATGAATTATAGGCTTTTGGCCTGAATCTCAGTGGCGGGTCCAAGGGGGTCATAGATTACAATAGAATTACATTAAGGCTAGAGAATATGTGTATACAATGAACATGTATTTTATAGCCGTCAAAAGAAATACAGTTTCTTTAATGTAAAGATATAAAGATGAAGAGATACTTCTTAATATAAACTGAATTGCTTTCTTCGATTATGTTTTTTTTTTCAATTTTTAAGGTATAAAGATTATGCTTAGTCCTCGAACATTACAGTCTTTCTACTGTGATGCCAAAATCTACATGATTGGTAATTCTGGTACTTTAAGCACCTTGAAGTCTATACCCACCCATATGCATTTCATTCAAATTTTGACTTATTTCGGAGAAGACCAAAAGGACCATATTTATCATGTTTATATTCCCCAGTTACTTTTGGCGTCATCGGTAAATTCTGCAATTGAGCAAAACATCAATCATCAACCATCAACCTAACCTTAGACATTTGCTTTGTTTCTTTTATAATCATGTCTTAATACTCTTCAATAAAAAATTGAAACGCTTCACAGTTGATACTTAACAATTTCTGGACCCCTTTATTTGTTAATACACGCGTACGTAATAGCTGATTGTTGGCTGCTTAACGTTCAAGATAAGCACAAAGTAGCAACACATACTACATGTAGGTCCTGGAAGAAGGCCCTCCGGAATTACGTCATGGAAGTTTGGACTGCCACTGGATAAAATGAGGTATATTGAATAAGGACACAAATGTTGTCTTTCAACAGGCCATTTATGGACCCCTCAAAAAGTTGTTCAAGGGTTCGTAAAGTACACGAGACATTGGATCGTATATTCCCATTCGACCTTTGTCGATATTTTATGTATACTTCTTAATATTAGTCAGACCGTATGCGTACGGTCCGACCGTAGGAGTATTTTGAAAAAGTACGCATACGGCCAAGACCGTACGCGTACGGTCCAAATACTCATACGGTCTGGAACATAATCACTGACTAATACTTTAGATACACATGATTTAACTCTTAGTTTTAATTCGCATTGAAATAACTATCAGTTACTACAAATACTCCCTTGTCGATATTTTATGTATATTATGTTTTTTGTGCCTTGTACCGACATTTTGAGTTGAGCCAATTGCAACTGTACAGGTTTTTTTAATGTTTTTTTTATAAGTTGTGCTGTTACACCAGTGTCCCAGGTTAAGGAGAGGGTTTGGGGCTCACATGTTTAATCCCGCCGCATTTTTTTTGTGTCGGTCCTACGTCACGGATCTGTATAACATACAATGTAGGTTATATAGATCTGACATATTTTTTTTTCTTTGATAAATAATCCATAAGTTATAAATAAATAACCGTTAGTTTTCTCGTTTTTATTTTTTCACATTATTTATATTGGTGTCTTTTATAGCCGACTATATGGTATAGGTTTTCTTCACTGTTAAATGTTGTACATTGGACTATAATAATTGCTTTATTCATCCACTTCATTTAAACTTTGGTGGAAAGTTGTATCACTGGCCATCACACCACATCTAAAAAGCTTTATATTAAAAAAAAACACCCATAGATAAAGCAGTTGGAATGCCATCTAAGGCATTCGGCAAACTAAGTTCAACGAGTTCCTATGTCTGCTTTCGTCTATGCGAATTTGGACCAACATCAACATTTTGAAGAACCTCAAATTGTGAAAAGGAAGTCATTAATGTTTTAATGACTGTTCTATACTTTTTGAAACTTTATTTCCTCTGGAATATATTTATTAACTGTTCATGTCATCTGGTATAACGTTGAAAGTCCCAATTTTCAATAGAAACATTCCTATCAGATGTACGCTGGTTAAACACTGCAATTTTGGCTTTGGGTGACTGGTGATTTAAGTGCAACTATTTTGACTAATTTAACGGATAAGCATTTACAATACAATACAGAAAAAAGGGTCGCCGACATCATCTCGAATACCTTGACAAGAAAGTGATTTGTGACGGTTTTTGTCAACGAACTGTACAGTGATTTTTTAAAACGCACAACGAACGCGACACATTTAGTGGAACGAACAATACAGTAAGAGAAAACTTATTTACAATGCTATTGCGTTTATTCTTAGTTCTAGGGAACATTTGAAGGCACGTAGTAATTCAAAGTATAGTTATTTGTTATTGCTTAATGTATTAATACGCAAAGGTGTATGCACGAAAAGATATTCAGCATTGTTTATCTCATAAAACGTATGAAATTGCACCATGGTTGTGCGTTTTGCATCTAGCAGTTTTATCAAACATTCTATGCAATATCTAAAACTAACAACAATTGTATAATTGAATAAATAAACTAGCATGCACATTGACATATTTATATATACTCAAATAAGTTCAAGAGAGGCATTCCAAATTGTTGTCATCCTAAATATTGTCCTGATTATCGCTTCGAACGCGTCAACGTCCGGTTTCATTTGTATCGGGGTTATACGGGGTGTTATTACACATAATTCTTCTTCATAATAAATTAAACATTCATGGACCAAATGTGAATGCAGACGAAAACAGGAATTATTACTAATCATGCATAAATTTTCGAAAATCCTTATCAAATGGCGGAATTATTTCATAGCGATATAACTAGCAGAGTACCTAGAAATGGATTTTTAACAGACAAAAGACACATAACAAGATCAACCAGGCAAGGATATCTCCTTTCTATATCTGTTTAGGCTTTAACTGTAGAGTTTTTTGCTTCAAGAATAAGAAACTAGACATTTTTTGGAATTAACATTAAATTATTTCAACATGTAGGCGAGTAATCAAAATAGAAATGTGTTACTTTAAAACATGTATAATGGATAAATTATAATTTTCCAAACGGTATGCGGGTAAAAATTAATGAAAATAAAACTGAAAATATCAAAAATAACACTATAATTAAACTATAGTAAGTTGCAAAAATTGCCTTCAAACCCCCATCTTCACAAACAAGCTAACATGTCTTAAAATTTCTGTATGAATAAGAGAGCCAGAATTTATTAATAGGAAGGCATATGCACGCATATATGACCATGTGATTGTACAACTATAATTAAAGGTAACTGCACTTTGTTCAGATGTTTATACAATATGGGATATCCATTCATGACACAAAATCCGTACACGCACAGCAAAAACACACAAAAAACAAAGGAACAGCGCTTTAATTACTGTTCCTAATCTCAAAGTCGCAATGAGGCCTTCAGAGCAACAACAAAAAAACCTTTCACTACACTGCAAGTTTAAAACTCGCCCTTTCACCGACTGGAGCGGAAATTTTGTGCAAAAATAATTTGATGCACTTTTAAGATAAAACGCCACCAAAAGTGTTTAATTTTCTATGAAATAACAACAAGAGATATACAACCCTAACTAGCAGAGAATCACTATTATCGCTATTTTGTGCACGTTTCCTTAGATCTTTTTTGTGATAATTTTTCATATCATGCTACTCGCTTGAGATGGAAAATTATCGCTAGAAACTAAGGAGGCACGTGGCGTTGCTAATAAAATTGACATAAAATTGACATGAAATTGACACATCGTCATAGGTAAAATAGCGATAAACAGATTATCATTGGTCATCTCAACTCGATAGCTTTTCTCGCTTTCGCCGTCCCGGCTCAAGCGAGAAAATCAATCTCGTTGATAATCTATAATTCCCGTTGAATATTTTATGACACAAAAGACTTGCAAAACAATTGGACACTTAACAACATGCGAACAATAACTTTCATAGAGAAGTTTTGTGCACAGTAATTCATATATGAACACAAACTGCTGCTAAATAATACAAAACAAATATATGTTTTTTTTTTTTATCTAAGATAACTTTTGAAAAAAAAACCAAGAAGATAAAAGAAGCTAAATCACTTAATTTCAAAAATAGGTATACTGATGATGTTTTTTCCTTTAATAATTTAGACATTTCCGGTTAGGTCCCATTTCTATTATGCTCCTGCACTAGAGATTAAAGAAACCACCACAGGTACAGCTTCCTCTGCCTCAGTTATAGACATATATCTCGATTTTATCTACAGCGGTCATTTCAGTACCAGAATCTTTGTCAAATGAGACGATTTAAATTTTGAAATCATAAATTTTCCTCACATTAGCAGCAATATATCACTAAAGTATAGAGTATACATTTCTCTTCTCGTACGATATTCATGAGCTTCAATTTGTTAAACGTCACCGGTGTCTAAGCAATGAATTAATGAGTGGTGGTTTTGTTCACTGGAATTTACCTCGTAGACAAAATGTCAGTGTCTACTTCAAAATTAATACATGAAAAGCTTGGTTTAAAAATTGTATGTGCTGTACGAAGTTGTGTATCTATTATTTAGTTTTTTTTTTCTTGATTTTGACCTAAGTTGTGCTATTCTGTTCTTTTTGGTAGAAGACTAGACTTAACGATCTCTGTATTTAATTGCATCCAGCTATTGGGCTTTCTGTTTGTGGGCGTTCCTGCTGCAGGAGTGTACAGCGGTACGATTCAGACGTAAGCGGATTTTTTTTATATTTTGTTTACCCTTGAATTCATATTGTACTTAATAAAATTGAGAATGGAAATGGGGAATGTGCCAAAGAGACAACAACCCGACCATAGAAAAAAACAACAGCAGAAGGTCACCAACAGGTCTTCAATGTAGCGAGTATTTCCCGCACCCGGAGGCGTCTTCTTTATACTATAATAGACCACGTTTGTTGTATTTGGCAAAACCTTCAGACTTTTTCAACTGTGTACTGTGTTTGGACGTTTTTTTAACTTTCCTGATTCGAGCGTCACTAATGAGTCTTTTATGGACGAAACGCGTGTTTGTGGTACACATTTTTATTATTATATTTATAAATCTTCTGTTTACAAACTTTTGAGTGTTCGAAATACTCAGGTTTTTCTAACTCTGTATATATATAGCTTGTAATTGATAACGTGACTTGTATTTGGCAAACACTTTAGGGTCCTCTGTGCTCTGCAACTTCGAGCTTAACTTGGCCTTTTTTCACTTTTTTTCTACGAGCGCGACTAATGAGTCTTTTGTAGACGACATGCGCGTCTGGCTCACAAATTATAAGCCTGGTATCATTGATGATTTGATTTTGTTATCAACTACACAAACTTTTTTGTAGGCGTCTTTGTCTAATTAACCATCACTTACAACAACTTTTTTTCGATTGCTAGATTTATTTGTATGTATGGTTGAATTTTAGTCATATGGTCTGTGATTTCTGTTTACACAGTTTTGGATGCGGGATCCCAAATTTTGTCACTTTTACCTTTTATATCGGTTTGGATTAATATATATATGTATTGAGAAACTACCCCTCTACATCAGGGGCAATCACCAATAGGGTATTAATGTTTGCGTCATACAAACTAAAAATACAATAAATACAGTGTACATAAATAAAAACATCACTATCCTAAAAAAAAATTTGTATATGGTCAATATAACGGAACTATAAACAAAAGTCATACTAGGTTCAGATTTCTATGAAACCAGGTTTAGCCACCATTGTCTTTGTAAAATCCTGTACCACATCTGGAATATAATAGTTCAATTCGTTTCATTGGTTGGTAAAATCTAACGTTTATTTTGTCAGTTTGATGGACTTTTTTTTTATTATTTCGGAATAAAAACATGTATTGTTACACAATTGTTCCAGGTAAGGGCTAGGGTTTGGATCACGCTAACATGTTTAACCCCACCACATTATGTATGTATGTGCCTGTCAAGTCAGGAGCCTGTAATTCAGTGGTTGTCGTTTGTTTTTATGTAACATATTTGTTTTTCTCTCATTTTTTGTACATGAACTAAGCCGTCAGTTTCTCGTTTAAATTGTTTTACATTTTTCATTAGAGCCTTTTTAAAAAGCTGACTATGATGTATGGGCTATGTACATTGTTGAAAGCCGTACGGTTACCTATTAATGTTAATTTCTTGGTCATTTGGTCTCTTGTGAAGAGTTGTATCATTAGCAATCATACCAAATCTTCTTTTTCATCTGTAACTTAAAGCATATTATTTCCTTGCTCGACTGTAATTGATACCTTTCAATAATGCAGTTTCCCGCAATGATAAACTTTTTAAAACGCAAAAGGACTGCTGCCAAACATCATTCGATAAGATTTTCTTTTAGGAGCCGCTACTGAAAATTAATTTTGTTCCTTACCTAACTCTCCCTACATTTAGAGTGGCTGTTGAATTATTTTTCTCTTTTTTTCTCAATACTTTTTAATTGAACAAAAATAAATGTCATTTTGTGAACACATGAACGCGCTGATAGCCTTCGCCTCGGTATATTTGTTTCCAGTTTGTTGTAAGATATGGATAACGAATTTTTCCATACCATCTATCTGCATTAAACCGTATGAATTCGTCATGGAAATTGTACTGCACACCGATAGTCAAGGACCCCCCTGCACGGGTAACACACCAGGCCCGTGAAATTGCGATAATATCTCCCCAAGGATTAAGGGCATCCCCATATCGTCCTAAACCTGAGTGCTCGACAGAGCTAAACGTCACAACAGCGTCAAATAGTTCCATCTTTTGGTGAAGGAATTTCATTCTGAAATCATACGGCAAGATTGTTTTAACACGGGGGTGCTCCGATACTATTTCCGCATATTCTAGTGTCACTACTTCACGGGCACCGGCTTCCAATACACAAGCTTCAACCCAAGGAATTTCTGAGCCTATCACTAAAACACGTCCTCCTTTAATATTTGGTGCATGTTGTAGTCCATCACGCAAGGCATTTGTTTCAATAGCTCCATAATTGCCATTTAACTGACCTCGTTTTGCAAGGGCAATCCAATCCTCAATAAGTTTTTCACTCCAAAGAAGCTTTTTATCTTTTTGTCCCAAATACTGTTGATTTAGATAATACTTCTTCAATGGTATGCGTCCATTCATAGTAAACTCGTCCATCAATTCTGTTGGTATATGTCCCGGTGCTTGAGATAATCCATGGCCGTTATCAATATATTTATTTTCGAATAACGATGTACAATTAACGTTTGCTAATATGTGGTCAAAAAATGGTCCAGGTAACCCTGTCCGTGATGTGTCACACAACTGGCCACAATCTTTTCTTATTGATTCAATTGATGTTAATAAGCTGGAAATATATGATGTGGACATGATGGAAAAAGCAGTTATATCCGGAGCATCGGAATTAACTTTAACTAATCTATAAGTAAAATAGTCTGACAACTGCGAGAAGACAGAAAACAGCATCGTCACACCTAAACATAATATAACTATCCCTAGTCTCTGTCTATATTGCATCGTTCGTCTCCTGTAAACACACAATAGAAAATTTAACAAGTGTAAATGTACACAGTATATATATATCATTTTAAAAATTCTTACTTGCAAAAAATACGTATCAAATTCATCTGTCAAACTTTGATTACCGCTAAAATACAAGTACGCAATACTGAGTTTGGCAACTATATCTTTTAGTAAAAACAGTGTATTTTGGGGTGCACAATTTCGATGTAATATCAGATGACAGTTTAGAGAACACATGTTAAATCTCGTGTCTTTATACTCAGTAAGAATCCGTATCCTATGTCAAATGATTATATATTTTGGGTATTTAAATAGATTTTTTTTATAGATTTTTTATGAAATTATTGTGCAAATTTTCCAAAAGGCAAAAATGAATCGTTTTGTTTTTTAAGAAACAAACGAGCTGTCAACTTGATAAAAATTGCAAATTTTGATAAAATTATTTCTTTGCTCAAAGATTTTTTACGACTTAATATTAATTTAATTGAATACTGCAAATGTTAAAAAAATAAAGAAATGGAACTTTTCATTAGAGAGCGGTCTCGGTGGCTACGAGTGTATACAGAAGTATAGGATTGTCAGTTTTCCTATCAAAGGTCGGGAGTTTTCTCCGGGTAATGGGCGTTTTTCTTCGCCTTTAGAAGGATCAATATCGATATTACAATGTATAGTTTGGTTTATTCATTAATAATTTAAGTTATCTGCTCGGACACTTCATTTTTTTATTACAAGATTGGTACAAATGAATTATTAAATTAAATCTCTGATGAGTTATGAATCAAGTTAACGCATTAGAAGGTCAACACTCATTATTTAACTTCGGGCATAACATAAACATCTGTTCTTACACAACTTCACAGGTAGTCTTATTTGTGTGCTCGGGCATAACATAAACATCTGTTCTTACAAAACTTCACAGGTAGTCTTATTTGTGTGCATGATTATGCTGAAAAATTAAGAATGGATTGCTCTCTGCGGTGTTCATGGCTATGTTATACCTGCTTCGTAAGATACTGTTGTACGATCGATTACTCTCTGTTTTGTACATATTTATGTTGTTGTAAAATGTATCTGCTTCGGCCGATAGTGTTGTATTTATCGATTGCTCTCAGTTTTGTACATATTCATGTTGTTATAAAATGTATCTGCTTCGGCCGATAATGTTGTATGTTTCGATTGCTCTCTGTTGTGTACATATTCATGGTGTACCTGCTTCATACGATATTGTTGTATGTATCGATTACTCCCTGTTGTGTACATGTTTATGTTGTACTTGCTTCGGCGATAATGTTGTATTTATCGATTGCTCTCTGTTTTGTACATGGTTATGTTGTACCTGCTTCGTACGATAGTGTTGTATGTATCGACGTCTCTCTGTTGTGTACATGTTTATGTTTTACCTGCTAAGTACGATATCGTTATATGTATCAGTTACTCTCTGTTTTCTACATGAAGGATTTTACATTTAAACAAATTTTTGTCTTAACCTAAATTTTAAGTAAAAGGATTGGAAGGATTTACAAAGTAAAAGAAGATTAAGAGTGTACACGCTGAAAGGTCTCGCCTTTTTTACTAATCATTGATAGTATGCTGATAGTCCTAAATAAAACGCTGTACTTCAACTATCACATAGACTTAACATGATCCAAGAAAATGAGGTCAAGGTCAACTAAACCGAACAAGAAATACGTGTACATGTAACGGTTTATTTCTTCCTCTGTGATATTTTATCCTGAGGATAATTTGTCACGGTAATTTTTTTCCAGGCATGGTTGAATTTTTCCATAGGAGTGAAAATCTTTCTGTGTTATGCGGATACTATGTACAGGGATATATTTGTAGTACTATATTTCACAGAACCGTGTGAAATAGAGTCCCATTAACTACTATGTAAGTTACTCACAATCAATATATACCTGACTATAATAATAAAATGTTTCACAAAGGTAGACTAAATTTGCATAATTTATCAAAGGGAGTTAATTATGAACAATTTATATTTTAAAGACATTAATATAATATATTTCTGAATCTATTTTATAATGAAATTTTTCTTTGAATCTTTTTTTTATATATTCATTTATATAAAAAGATGACTTACAACTTGATTTAATAAGACAGATAACATTTCACAGGTAATAACTATCCAGCTGTTAAACATGCTTTTGTTCCAATATATTGTTATGCTATGATTTATCTGATTTCCATATAATCAACAACTACATCTCTGTCCCCAGACAAAACTATTTATATAGTTAAAAATATCATCATAATCAAATTCTTCTATTATTGTTAACAATAGTAATGCAACTATATTTCTACCTTACTTTTAAATTTATATTTGTACTGAAATCTGAAAACAACTCACTTTTACATGAATTTCACTAACCTTATTTAATCATGATATTATTTTCACAATTACGATCTTTGAAATTACTTCTGGTTTTCTTCCCTATGTTTCATAATAATTTTCTTTTTAAAAGGATGATATTGACTTAAATATTTCAGGAAATTTTTTCAAGGATAATTTGTGAAATTATTTCCCATTATAATACATTTTTTTTAACAATTTCGCTTTGTTTCAAATACACTATTATCATTTCATAATATTTTTAAAGGATAATTTTTTTCTAATAATTATTCAATAAGTTAACTACCCAGATAGAATTTCACGGCAAAGGAAAAAATATCCCAGGGAAATATTTTCCTCCGGATAAAAAAATAACAACAACTACTGTGACATTTTTTCCTCCGGATCAAATTTCACCCGAATATAATTTTGCTTTACATACACCTTACAATCATTCAATGCACTAAATATAGTTGACATATTGCTTATAGTCTCCAAGAAACAGACTTAACAAAGAAAACTAACATTGACCAATGAACTTTGAAAATGAGGCCAAGGTCAGATGAACCATGTCAGGCAGACATGTACAGCCTACAATCCTTCGGTACAACAAATATAGTTGACCTATTGCATATACAATGTAGTATTAGAAAATAAGACCAAAAACTCAAAAACTTAACTTCGACCATACATCGAATATGCTAGACGTATTGCTTTTAGTACCAGTATCTGAAATATGGACTTGACCACCAAAACTTAACCTTGTTCACTGATCCATGAAATGAGGTCGATTTCAAGTGAAAACTGCCTGACGGGCATGAGGACCTTGCAAGGTACGCACATACCAAGTATAGTTATCCTATTACTCATAATAATAGAGAAATTAACATTTCAAAAAATCTTTCAAGAAGTCACTGAACCATGAAAATGATGTCAAGGAGAATGGACATGTGACAGACGGAAACTTCGTAACATAGGGCATCTGTATACAAGGTATGAAGCATCTAGGTCTTCCACCTTCTAAAATATAAAGCTTTTAAGATGTTAGCTAACGCCATCGCCGCCGCCGGATCACTATCCGTATGTAGAGCTGTCTGTTCTAAAACAAAAGAAATATTAAAAAAATAAAATTTTCTAATGAAAAAGCTGGAAACTACTCGGTAGTTTGTTGGATTTGATATATTTATCAGAAAGGGAACAATCACCCAATTAGATTACAATATCCTGATTTGAGATATAATACCTCAAATGGGATATACTTTAAATGTGCGAAAAGGTTTCTATTTCTATAGAATAAAACTTGAGGTTACTTGGTTACTTAACCTTGTACAAAGATTAAATAAAGGGAGAATTTGATTGGTTAACTTCCACTGATTGTTATTTTCTTATATGCTATGAAATGTATGTGAAATTTTTTCTATAGTACTAGACAGGATAAAACTTTACTCATGCTAAGTATTTCTTTATTTGAAACAAAGATAAATTTTGCACATTTTTTTGAAAAGTGCAAATTGAACAAAGACTAATCGGGGAAAATCAATGGTGGTATTACACCTAATATACAAGGGAAAATATAACAACGAGCAAATGTTTATACAAAAGGCATTAAGTGTTGGATTGCATATTTTCTGATTAACTAGTTGCTTATGAGTTTGATTCCTTCGAGTTTTATATAGATCAACCCAGCAGCTTATTCATTTTCTGTAATAGTCGCTTATCAAAAGTGGCTACTATTGACCCAAACAAATGCATTTTTTGGGGGGCGGGAAGGGAGTTATATTATCAAAAGTTAAGGTCTGTTTGCACTTTCAAATATCCCATTTGGGTTCTAATATACCAAATAGATTACTGTCACCCATCTGGGTTATTGATAATAACCTGTACATTATCAAAATATAAAGAATAACAATTTAAAGATTATTATTTCTTTTTTATTTTTCTTAACAGAATTACTCTCGACGGAATAATCAACGTTGTTTGGCGAATTAAGGTAGTTTCATGGTATACCGCCAACTTGGATTGTACAATCACAGTAAAAAATCGGTCTAGTTATTTGGCCAAATCAGCAAATTTGGAAACAGTATAGAAAACTTGTTAATTTATTATATCATTCAAAATATTTTAACAAATATCAAATTTTTTGGTTTTTAAAACTATTTTTTTTCAAATGAGCCATTTAAAGGGAGATAACTCTTTAAGTACAAAATTTATACTGGGCTAATAGTGAAATTTTAAATTTTTACTTGTAGCAAGAAAACAAGTTCGGTGACACCATCTTTTCTTTTTATTTTCTTAAAACATATGAAACCTTTCTTCTCACAATTTATTTCAAAATTCTATCTCGTAGAATTTTTTTAATGCACTCTTATGTGCTTTTTCATGAACAAACTAACCAAATTTAGGCAATTTTTAACGACTCAAAGCTTGAAAAATAGCACGGTGACCCACACTTTTTATTACATTTTTAAAAAAGCAAACTAAAATCTTCATTTAAGCAAAATAAAAGAAAATTCTGTCTCATAAAACATTTACTTATGATCTACCTTAACTAAATTATGCTTGATAAATTTGCAGTACTAGGTTGTAGTGACATATAAGACAATAATTCATTGCTATGTATCAATATTTCTTGACCGAATAATAAATATGAGAAAAGAAAGACATATTCCGTTTGAACTTTTGTCTGCATGTAAAACATGTTATAGATTGATAGTATCGTTAAAGGGAGGTTATCCAAAGAAGGTAGAAGAGAGGTTATCCAAAGCTATATTTTGTGAATAATTTTAGACATAATGTCATGGCTGGAGTTTCATGAAATTATGTCTCATGAAAGGGAGGTTGTAAATGCTTGAAAAGATGACAATTATTTGATGCAGCATTTCATGGTTAATCACAAACTTTTCAGGTTTGAAGATTCCATAAACACTCTTACTATTTCATGGCATCGGATACATCAAAATCCAGGTAAGTTTTTAATTTTCTGAAACGTGTACTTCATATAACTTTCATATATCTAGTTCCTGCCATGCCTTAAAACTTTCCTAGATGTACCAGTTTCTCTGTACTCATAGTAAATTTTGAGGGGTAAACACGGCCATATTTTTAAATTCCTTATGGTGAACCTTAATATCGTCAGGGAGAGTGTTTCACAGTAAAATATTGCAAGGAACAAATTATACTCAAGGTTTATGACCCCTTCTGTAGCCATTTAATTACGAAAGTTTCAAACTGCAATTGTATCAGAACATAGAGAACATGAATAAGATAGATGGGCCATTTTGTACATATACCAAGGGGAAACTTCGTGCAAAGTATTATTATTCATTTTTTCATGACATTTAATAGAAAACGGGATTTTGTGGCAAATAAAATCAGAATTGTGTAGAAAATCCACAGACTTTAAAACCGAGATTTTTGTTAAAAAATTCTAAACATAGATTACTCACTTATTTTTCTATGATGTGCTAGCATTAATTGCTTACAAAAAGTCTTGAACAACCAATAAAATCCTAAAGACCTCGTGCTGAGTCACTAAAGTCGAGTGCACCCTAGAAGGTGTACTTGAATTGGTCTATATCTAGGCAAACCTGTGCATCTGAAAAAGTTTTAAGGCATAGCATGCCCTAGATAAATAGAATTCAAATGCATTGTATGAATTAGAAAATTCATAACTTAATTGGATTTTGCCGTACACTTTTTTTCGTCCCTGCAGAAGATGATAAAATTAACAAACAGTTGAGTTTACCTTGATATGGTCCACTCAGGTGACCAATTATTGTTAGGTATCTATTGTCCATCTCATGTCCATATCAAGCAATACAGCTCACTTCAATTATTACCTGTGGGGAAGTTCTCAAACCTGTTTCCGAACTTAGTTTATTTTGGCACCTTCTGGAGGAATGAAAAAAAGTGCATGGCAAAATCCTGGTAAGTTTTTATTTTTCTAAAACATAAAACATATTTGAAATTTATTTATCTAGGGCATGCTATGCCTGGAATTTTTTTACAGATGCGCAGGTTTGTCTGTACTCCCGACTAAATTTTGAGGTGATTTTTCTCTGAGTACAGGCAAACCTGTGCATCTGGAAAAGTTTTAAGACATAGCATGCCCTAGATAAATAGAATTCAAATGCATTGCATGAATTAGAAAATTCATAACTTAACTGGATTTTGCCGTACACTTTTTTTCGTCTCTGCAGAAGATGATAAAATTAACAGACAGTTGAGTTTACCTTGATATGGTCCATTCAGGTACACAGTTTAAATCACCAATTATTGTCAGGTATCTATTGTCCATCTAATGTCCATCTCAATTAAAAATGCTCACTTGAATTTTTACCTGTGGGGAAGTTCTCAAACCTGTTTCCCAACTTAGTTTATTTTGGCACCTTCTGGAGGAATGAAAAAAAGTGCACGGCAAAATCCTGGTAAGTTTTTATTTTTCTAAAACATAAAACATATTTAAAATTCATTTATCTAGGGCATGCTATGCCTGGAAAAATTTACAGATGCGCAGGTTTGTCTGTACTCAGAGTAAATTTTAAGGTGAAAATACGGCCATTTTAGACATAGGGTCCACATGAACCTTAATAATTTTTTGTTTAAAAAGCCATCAAAATGTTGCAAATTTACATGAGAAACGGAGTATGTAGCCGACTCGAGGGTTTTTACAGTTAAGTCAAATATTTTTAAAATCGTACATATTGTAATAACCACGAAGCTGTTATTTTTTTCGTAAAGATTAAGACTACAGTATAAAAAGCCATTGCTGGTGTGAAATAAATTCAACAGTTCAGGGGAATTGACCGTGTTTCGTTCCAATAGAAGACTCCTTAAAAATATCCGTTTTTATAAAGAGTTGACCCCTCTTCTTCGGAGATGAGCAAACATTCCGTCATCATGCAAAATGAACTATTCTAGTGTAACTATGTAATTACCTTGTGAGTATGGTTAAAATTCAAAACTCCAGTCTTTCATAATCTTCTGCAAATGCACGGGAATAGTTTCAAACATAATACATATACTGAATTACTCAATAATTCAGGGAATTAAAAAATCGATTTCTATTGACACCAAATAAACCCGTAATATCGTGTGTTCACTTGTCCGTTAAAAAGAACTGGTCAATAGGTTTTAAATTATATCTTTGCGCTTGATTGATTTCATCCAAGACACAATGTATGTACAAGTAATTAATATTATACTTAAAATAAATAAAAGGCCAAATATAAGAATCTACATGTTTACACATGTCACTTACTTACTTATAAGAATTGATTGAAATCTCAATTTAATGGGTTTTTTTGGTTAAATAGGTGATTTTGTTTTTTTTGTTTTCAGTTTATGACGAAATAAAAGCTAGCGAACGAAATGTTAATAATGTCATGGCTAGCCAAGGTAGTTAAACATACCGTGACAAAATTTTGTATAGTTACCGATTAAATTTGGTGCATGGTTATACGCAGTGTAAAGTTTAAATTTAAGCTTTAGCAGCAGACGCTATCTTTTGAATTAATTTTAGATATCATTTAATATGATTTTTTTTTTTTAAATACAATGACCCCTACGCTCTACAAAAATAAAGCTTTCGGGGTGTTACCATTCCTAGTAAGTTTCAATCTAGCGTCGTAACACAGTACATGATATATAAGGCATGCAGATCCATCAGTCCTACTTCTTTATTCTACCAGGGGTGATCTGAGCCGTATCACCGCTACCAGATCACCCCAATTTCAGATTCTTTTCTTTGCAGGCTTTCATTTGTTTCGTAACATTTTGGCGGGAATGACTAATCTACAATAAAACTAAGAACTAGTCTATGTAATGCTACATAAAACCCCTATTTTCCCTTAAAACCAGTACCAAAAATATGATAGTTCTTTGTGATGCAAATACATCTGGGTTAGTTAGACAAAATAAGCGAAAAATCTAAATGCCTGCTGCGAATCAGAACAAGTAATAAGATACTAGTAGATCATAGATTTTTTTACTGCAATGAGAAAATATCGGACGTTTGGTATTTATTTACTAACGTTTGAAAATTCAAACTCTCAGAATAATTGGACATCTGTAAATTTGAAACTAGCCCTTAAGCACATCAGCGAAAGAGTCATAACGCTTCGGTGCAGGCCATCGCACTCGAGCTTGACCATCGCACTTCAGCATCCCTAATGCATCTCCGAGTCTTACATACATACATCATCTTAACGGATCCCGAGTGTGAGGTAAAATAATCAACACTGAACAGAGTGTCAAGTAAAAAAAATTATATCACTTTTCCTGTTTTTAATACTTTTATTGTGCCAAAATAGATATGAAATGTATTACATGCAATAAGATTTATTTTACTGAACTATTTTAAGAAAGGAAGTGATAATTCTTAATACATTTGTTAGACTGATATTTGTCAATTCGATTTTCTTATATACTTATATTATTGATGAATGGGTAGTTAAGCCTCCCTGCCACAAACAATCTGAAATATATTGCCCATGGTAGATAATAAATGTCCACATGATAATAAAAAAAACATACAAATTGATGGATTTTGTTTCAGCCGCCTCACCACAATTGTCTGAAATCTATTGCCCAAGATGGTTAATCATCAAATGTACAAATATATTTCACAGATTAACGAAAATGTAGTCATAATGTGTGTATACAGCAACCTTGTATTTGAGATTATATCAACTATTCATTAATTGATTGTTTGGTAGTTTTAACATCACTTTCAGCACTATTGTGGCCATGTTTTATTGGTGGAAGAAGCCGGAGTGCCCAGAGAGAACAACCGACCCTTGGTAGAAAAAAAACCCGGACAATCTTAGTCAATAGAAATTCGAGTCCAGCGCACGGCTACCTGTCACATGCGGGATTCTGACTCACAACTTCGGTTTTGACTGACCAATGGATACATTAGTTCGACTACTTCGACCACTCGACCACTGAGGGCCCTATTCGAATTATTGGATATCGGTAGTTGTTTGATTAACGTCTACTATAGCAAATCGTGTATCCATAATGAGGACAAAACTTATTTAAATAAATGTTTAAAATGACACGGAAAAAACAATTGACCCGATAAAAGCATTGATTTACTTATATAAAAATGTTTATCAGTATTTTGTATTTCCAGGCGTGTTTATTTTACTCCGTTGTCCTCAAAGAGAAAGAGAGAAAAGCTTGTATCTGCTTCATCAATGCAGATTCAAACTGATGATTACAGTTTGTCACACTGTCAACGTATATTTGTTCCACATTACAGAAGTTCCACTGGAAACTTTTTTATAAACAATGTCATAATATATGTTCCTGATGGAACAAATATCCTATACCATTCATTCCGTTAGGAACATTTACTGTAATATTTATTCCAGAGGAAATAATATTCCATTTGGAACTTATATTATGAAGGAACTTTTATTCCGTGACATCACCACTGTAACAGAGAAATGGAAGTCACAGACATGTTTCACACCGTGACACTCTTTTTTTGGCTTGTCCCAAGTCTGTAGCCTGTAATTCAATGGCTGTCTTTAGTTGCTTTATGTCATTACTGTTTTTCTTTTATTGGCGTTGAGCAACATGATAGGTGAAATATAAGGGACAGGATCTGCTTACATTTCCAAAACGTATTAAGACTACCCCTTGTGACAGGATCTGTTTTGCAGTAAAAATTGGCCATGGGTCGTTGCTTTTTCTTTTTTGAATTGTTTCATTAGGTCTTATGATGACCTGTAATGGTTCTAATCTTTTTCTTTTGGTTGTTGTGTAAATTTGAAAATTAATATATAAAATGTAGCAGCTGAAAATCTTACTGATAAAGAACGCAAGGTATATTTTGCCTAAATATCAAAATTGCCATACATTCAAACTGTATTTCAGTGCAAAAGATGGGTGACACTTTTCAAATCATTAATTTCATAGACAATGACTTATGAATCTGAAACTGATTTGAATCTCAAGATTGTAATATACATGGTGTCCAAAAACTTTACGTACAGAATTGGAGCTTTATCCTTTATATATCATATTATATAAATTAATGTTAAGATATTATGCTAGATAAACTAACATTGAAGTTGATGATGATAAAAAAAATTATCTATGATCTGCATTCATAGATGACAATAAATTGTATTCATAGAAGATCTCTAGCCGGTTGCAATTATAATGTTAACCTAAAAAGTTACTTAATTTTTGATTCGCTTTAAGTACCAACTATAACGACTTCAAAAAAAGAGTTAAGTCGTTATAACAAGTTAGCTAAGTCGTTACAACGACTTAAAAATAAAACTCTACCCTGATACTAATCGGCTTCTGTATTAATGTAAGTTGAATGTTCAAAATTGTGTGATGTTTTGTATAGGCGATGATTCAGAGTTTTTGGTGAATTGTTAACCCTTGTCCCATTAGACCACGATCGCACCACGCTCACCGCGATCTAAAATAAATTCAGATCGTGGTGAGGTCGCAGTATGAGCGGCATGAACATATAAATTGTCGTTTCAATCACGTTGCTACTACGTCCTCATTACGCTTCAACAACGTTACCGCTACGATTATACCACGTTGTCACCACGCTTATTATGAAAACTTACTACGATTATCACGATCTTTCAACGCTAATCACGTCCTCACTACGGCAATACCACGATTTATCGTCCTTCCCTACGCCTATATCACCATGCTCTGTCGCTTCGTAATTCTCGTATCAAGGCTTCAAAGCGAGACCAGGCATTATTAGCGACGTCACTATGTGAGAGGAGGCGTTAAAATGTCTTAGGAAGAAGGATAAGTCCAGTAATAGAACGATAAACATATAATCGGGTTTTCTTCGTATAGATATCGTAAAATATCAGTCGCTCGACATAATGTGAAACTTTTTTGCTCGTTTGCTGCGCTCACTCGCCAAAAAGGTTGACAATGTGGCCGGCTTATATTTTACGATATCAATGTGTAGAAAACCCGATAATCTATACTTATCCGATTGCAACACGATATAAGCACGCTCTTATCACGACCATACTACGATCATACCACTTTCATACCGCGATCTTAAGTTACGCACCGTGTTTCAAATAAATACTGTACAATTCCTTCTATTTCTCATTGATACGTAGAGTTTCTCGGATCGACCAATCCAACCTAAATCACACCATCAGGTCGTAGTAGAAGCGTAGTGAGAGCGCCCTAAAGTCGTAGTAAGATCGCAAAGGTCGCTGTACCATCGTAGCGAAAGAGTGATTCTTTTTAGAGAGACTGCACGACGAATTCACAGCGATGTTATTACGACCTCACTACGACCATCACGTTCTCATCACGACCCAACTACGCTTCCACTACGACTATACCACGTTTACACCACGCTGTTCAAGACCATAGTACGATTCTAGCACGCCCTTGTCGTCCTCATCACACTCTTCTTACGACCTGACTACGTTCAAACTACGACTATCATTCTCATTGTCATTTTCACATAAAATATATTATATATCTCCAGGTTTTGTTTGTCTGTATGTAGTTCTTGTTCATTTTCTCTAACGGCTTAACCATGCTTCTCGTTTATATAGATTAGACCGTTGACTTTCATGTTTGAATAGTTTTACGCTTGTAATTTTTGGGGCCCTTTATAGCTTGCTGTTCGGTGTGAGCCAAGGCTCCGTGTAGAAGGTCGTACCTTGACCTATAATGGTTTACTTTTATAAATTGTTACTTTCATGATGGAGCAGTGGCGTAGCCAGGGTTGGAACGATGTGGATGCGAACTGTCGCCGAGCGGAACGAGGCGAAAAACTTTTGGGACTTTTTTTATGCAGAAAATTAAATTTTTCCTGTATGCATGTCAGTGTATTCCCCTAGAATCCGACACTGGTTCGATTTTCGTTAATTTCAAAATACCCATTAGTATAAATTATATTTCCAACAGAATTTTATGAACAATACTACCATCACTAAATTCAGAAATATTTAATGTAAAGTTTTACACCAAATCTTATATTTGACATTTCAAAAACAAACCCATTTAATACAGCGGCACTTCTGTATATGGAACTTCGGAATATAGGAACCGAAGTGACACCCCTCATTTCCTGGAATTTGAGCTTCCCAAAGAGGTTTTTGATTACTTGTCTTAACTCATTGCTGCGAGAGGATATGGAAATACCGGGCGTCCGTCCGTCCAGTCTTGTTAGCGCTGTCATTTGTACAATTCTTGCCAGATTTTTGTGAAACTGATATCATCATGCAGCAATGTCTTTCACATATGCGAGTATAAATCCTGATCAAATATTTTTAACCAATACATGCCCCTTGGAAATATAAATTATAAATGCAAATCTCATTGTATTTGTTTGGAAGCTTTTTCTCTCGAGATATAAATTTAAAAAAAGAAAAAGTGCTTTGTTTAGTTTTTGCCCTCTTGTACATAAAAATGTATCTTGGATGCGGGGGACATTGGATCTCTGATCTTTTATTGAAAACAACATTAATATTTGTACCTAGACGGAAAAGGGTATTTGTGAATCCTGGAATAAAATAACTTCGTTACAAATAGAGTCGTCGTCTTTCGTGCCAAAGAAAAAAGTAAAATCACAAAAATACTGAACTCTAAGGAAAATTCAAAAAGGAAAGTCCCCAATCAAATGGGGAAAACGATATTAAGATATGATGTTTCAGATTTTTTTATCCATCTTGTTTACATAAAGGAAAAACCACGCATACGGCTTCGGAAATGATTGGAAGCTTTCGGATACCATCATGTGTATATGCTGTCAACTGTCATTATATAATTATTAAAGAAAAAAACATTTTTTTTGTCAAATTGATGTGGATGCTTGAGCATCTGAGCATACATGCAAGCTACGCCACTGTGGAGAGTTGTCTCATTGGCACTCATACCACATCTTTCTATATCTATTGAACATCTGTGTCATCTCTGCTATCGTTCACTAAAGTATCGTCATTTGAGCTTTATGGACCAGCAAAAGGTTGTAAAGGTTGGACTGGTTGGTCCGAAATATCTGCTTGATTAGGATTCGTTACTATCAGAGCTCCCTCTGCCTCTACATTAACCATACCACCACGCCCACGTGTTCTAGAAGATTTTTGTGGTATGACTGTGTTGTTTCCGAAAAATCTATGTATTAATCATAAATAGAAGGAAGGGAATTGTATTGATATGGAACACGATGTTGACGTTATTACTGTAAACGTAGTAAGATCGCGATATGAACGTAGTATTATCGTGGTAAGAACGTACTATAATTGCAGTAGAAGCGTGGTAAGATCGTGTTGCAATCGGATAACTCGTGGTATGGTCGTAGTGAGAACGTGATGATGGTAGAGAGATCTTGATATTAAAGCGTAGAGAGGTCGTAGAATAAGCGCGGTGAGAACGTGGTATAATCGTATCGGGATCGTTGTAGAAGCGTAATGCGGACGTAGTAGCATCGTGAAAGCAACGAAAATCTACATTTTCATGCCGCTCATACCGCGACCTCACTATGATCTGAATTTATTTTAGATCGCGGTGAGCGTGGTGCGATCGTAGTCTAGTGGTACTTGGGCTTTCAGGTCGTAAGAACAGCGTGATGAGGACGGCATGGGCGTGCTAAAATCGTCCTGTGGTCTTGAACAGCGTGGTATAAGCGTGGTATAAACGTGGTATAGTCGAAGTGGAAGCTTGTTTGAGTCGCAGTAAGAACATGGTGGTTGTAGTGAGGTCGTAGTAAAGTCGCTGTGAGATCAAAGCGCAGTCCCCCGATTAGAATCGCGCTTTCGCTACGATCGTCAAAATTTCATTTTTTTTAGCAAATCGTAGTGCGATCGTGGCCTATAGTACGGGGCGCCGAATGGGACTCGTATGGTTTTGTTATAGAAAATCAATTTTGTACGGACAAAAATGACTTCAGTTTAACAAAATTTGTAGCATACTACAAATTTAAATTTTGTCATACAAAATTATCTTTCAGTGGACAAAAGTAACTTTTGTCATGGCAAAATTTATCTTTGTAACACAGACTTTGCTTTTGTTATCCAATTTGAAAATTGGGCGACAAAAGTCAATTTTGTATGCAAATTAGTTTAGTTTGGATTCTGTGAACTAATTTGCATACAAAACAGATTTTGTCACAATATTCAATTTTGTGTGTATTTTTGTGTAGACAAAATTGAGTTTTGTTAAACAGAAGTGAAAATTTAACACAAAAGTCAATTTTGTGTCACTAAAGTCAATTTTAACTATACAAAAAAAAACCCAAGTATTAGCCTTTCAAAAGGCTAGTCGTCTCTTAGCTGATGACAACGGAAAGTGCTCTCGCTTTGTAGATTAATTCATTTGCTAGAATAGCCAAGTGCATCAATCAACAAATTTTACCACACACGAGGTCACACGTTATGAAGTAGTATATCGTTTAACGTTGTTGTTTACGAAACTCCAGAAGATTCGGCTATTTAAGATAAAAGTTACATGTGTACCAGTATCATGAATGGTTAATGATTAGGGAAAATCTAATTGCTAAAATAGAGAGGGAAAATCCGATACTCTACGGGATTGAAGGACATTTCCTAGGTTTGGATTGTCCTTACCAATCAATAAACTTTGATTATTCACGTCTCGTAATATCTTCCAATCAGGTAGTAAGAAGCATTCACGCACTGACTGTCCATCGTTCAATTCTTAAAATCGTCTCCTAGGAGACGATAAAAACACAAAATTCAATTTTGTTTTCATTTTTGTGTAGACAAAATTAACAAAATTGAATTTTGTGTTTATTTTCGTGTAGACAAAATTGACTTTTGTGACACAAAATTGACTTCTGTCACAAAAGTTAATTTTGTGTTAAATTTTCACTTTTGTTTAACAAAACTCAATTTTGTCTACACAATAACTAGTTTTGATTAAAATCACAGGATGCTAATTCAATCAACATGTTAATTGCGTGCAAATTTAATTTTGTCTCACAAAATTGACTTTTGTGTTTTAATATTCATATAAGGTAACAAAAATGAATTGAATTTTGTCTACAAAAATGAATGCTGACATTACAAAATTGAAGTTCTTAATATTTAAAACAAGTCTGTATCACATAGTTTTGTAAGACAAAAATGATTTTGTCATGACAGAATTGAATAATGTGTACACAAAATTGATTTTGATTACAAAAAGTTCAAGTCCCATTCGGCGCCCCGTATATAGTGGGACTGCGGTATTACGTTTCCTGACCATGACCGTGCAAATTAATCTTCCAATTACTTCTGTTAATAACAAAATGACTAAATTACAAAAGGAATGCAACACTAACAGAATACATATGGGTAACCAATGAACAAAAGACAAATAAATAAGAAACATTGATCCCAAAAAATCAGGGGCTACGTCCGAGGGAGAACAGAACTTGCTTTGGCATTTGCCCTGCACACAATATGATATGGAGACAAGCGTTTGGTTTTGAAATTTCCCTCAATGTAGTTACGGCCCTGTAATAAAAGTGAGGTATTAAAGTGTTCCTGAGGAAATATACCTCAAGTTAAGTGAAACCAATTTTCAAACATTTCAAGTATATTTAAATAATATTTATACTTTTAACATTAAAAGATTTGGGAAGTGTTTCCTGGCATTTTTTGTAAAAAGATGAATTTATGAAGAATCTGGTACCATCTCACACTTTCGATAAGTAAGTAAGTAAGTAAGTAAGTAAGTAAGTAAGTAATTTTTATTGGTTTGAAATCCAAAATTACAGGATTGATACCAAGACAATACAAAAAATACAAACATATCTATCATATCAAATTCATAAACATTGTATATTTATATAAGAATGTGGTACCACAAAGTTATTTAGTACTTAATAAAGCATTTCTAGAAATGAACATGTCGCTTATAAATTTAACAATAATTCTAATTATTGTTAAATTTAAGATCTGCTGAGTTATTTATTTTCAATGCATTGCAAGTCAGGTAATTTATTTTCTAACTACCACAGAACAAACCATTTATTTTCGTGATAATCAAGGCTGAGTTATTTATTTTCAAAATCCTCCCCCCCCCCCCCCCCCCCCCCGAGTATCAAATGGTCATCCCCTTAGATGTGTGTTTTAGAATTATCATAGGTAAGAGAACCCACAATTATCTATTATATTTCAATTCAATTCAATGTTTTATTAAAGTCTCATCTCTCAACAAGTACAATCAATCTTTATACATTGTAAAATAACACTAGATAAAATGAGAGCCATTCTATACAGAATTATAAGAGACTATTAAAATGCATAGATATAATACACAATATCAAATAAAATACTATTTACAATATATAAAATTTCTACGTCTTTTTAAAATCAAATGACAGGTTTTGGCACACACACGTATCATATTTACATCTGAGAATAAAAACACTAACTTTTGATTATCATCTAAAGTATTAAAATTGTTATTAAAAGTTTCAGCAACATAATATAAATGGTTTCTAAAATCGTCATAAAGAGGACATCTTAATAAAACATGCGCTTCATCTTCAATAAAAACGTCACATATATGGCACACTCTATTTTCTAAAACAATATTTTCATATCTCCCTGTTTCAATTCTTAGGGAAGCAACACCACATCTAAATTTGGCGAAAGCACTTCTGTGATTGAAGGGTAAAGCTATTTTGCAGTATTCCTCCGGTTCAAATTTTTCCTTAAACAGTCTGTAAGTTCGTAGCTTATTGCCACCTCTGCCCGATATAGATTTATCAGAATGTAAAACAGCATGCCAATTATCGACATGTTTTTCGTGTAATTTTGACATAAATTTTTTTATAACATAGTTAGTGTCCATATTTTCGGGACACGATAAATTACTTTTTAGTTCACAGAAGTTTTTCTTTACTAAAAAATTCCAGTTTTTAACACACTTATGCTTAATACTCATACTATCAGCCCACTTGTGAATTTTTGCATTTAACCGATTTGAGCTCATGTTATTTAATCTACACCACAAACGTATAATACTTTTCCACTGCTTATCAAAAATAGGTGTTATACCTAAGTCTGCAGTAACTGCAGCATTTGGTGCATATTTTCCTACTCCGAGAAAAAATCTACAAGCCCTATTATGTATGGAGTTTATACAAGAATATGTTTTTACACCCCATATACCTGCTCCATATTCTATTATAGGACAAACCAAACTTTCATATAATTTTACAAATACATCGAAACAAACACCACCTAAAAGTTTACACTTGGCTATTACCAACCCTAAAGCTCTATTTGCTGAAGATGCAACTGCTTTTGCAGTAACATTATAGTCTAAATGTTCGTTTAAAACGAGACCAAGATAAGTATAATTACTAGAAAACTTAATAGTATGGCCATTACAATTAAAAATTACATCCGATCTAGGTATAGATGGCGGTCTAAAATGTACAACGTTACTCTTGTTTGCATTAATTGTCATACAATTGTCCTCACACCATGTAGGTAAAGCATTTAACAGAAGTTGTAGCTCTTTTTCATCGTTTGCTATAATTACAACGTCATCAGCATATAATAAAATACACAGTTTTTCATCACCTATTTCTATTCCGCAGTCAAATGACTTAAGAAATGTAACTAAATCATTAATATACAAGTTGAACAAAATGGGCGACAAGGGACATCCTTGTTTCAAGCCACAGTTAACATCAAACCAGTCTGTGAAGTGGCCGTTTATTCTTACAGAACATAAAACATTTGTATAAATTGACTTATTAGCAGAACAAAAAGGGTGTGCAACACCCATTTTTTTTAATTTATACCACAAAATATCCCTTTGTATAGTGTCGTAAGCCTTTTTAAAATCTATAAAGGCGCAAAAGGTTGATTTACGAAGTTTTTTTCTTACATCAATCAAATTAGTAAGACTAGATAATTGGTCTATTGTACTACGTTGTTGCCGGAAACCATTTTGCTCGTCAGCCAGTACATTGTTATCATCTACCCATTGAGCTAATCTATCGCTCAGTATATTACAGTACAATTTGTAAGACACTGCTGCCAGGGCGATCCCACAGTGTAGATACTATTCTGTACGCTATCCGGAAGTCGCGATTTTCGAAGCGATGATTTCCAACTGGCTAACAGGACGGTTTTGCCTACGGTAACTTTTCTCATCATTTGTTTACTCCTATATCTACAAAGTGCTTTGAACCTCTTCAATGTATATATAGCATCATAAATATGAGTAACTGTAACAAAAACATGCATTAGAATATAAAATATACGTGTGCATCACATCAACTTGGTAGAAAAAAGTGAAATCGATGGACAATTTTGCTCTCGTAGTACAAAGCAAATAATCTTTTATTGCAAATATTTGCATCAGTTTACAGTTAAATATATACTGTTTCAATATTCTTTTCGTATTTAAGTAGAATATTCGTATTTCCGATAAAAAAATATGTTTTCCTTGAGGATCCCAAAATAAATTACTGTACGATCAGTCTAGAACTGACTGTATTCTAGAAGCGATTTCAGATTTTTTGACTATGACCAGTCGTGATTTTGAAGAAAAAACAACAGCAATTTGAAGGTATATACGTGTATATGTTATATTATGAACTATCCAGGGAACTATAACGTGTAATTACTCTTGGTAATAGTGTATCGTTACAGTTATCTGTTTAAGCTATAATACATTTTTAAAGATTATTTACACCGTCCGCCGTTGACCAATTGATGATAACATAAAGACAGCTTTGCGTAGGGGGATAATTCATGTGATATAATTTTGGTATGTTGACAGAAATAGAAGGTCCATAATGAATTAATCGAGTAAAAAAGGAGCAATTTCAGAAAACTTTAATGATTTGTTTAGGAGGTGTTGGAAATACCTGATGGGTGCCCCCATATAATGTAATGTTCAAGTCCGTATCTTATATAAAGTAACCCAATAAAAGATTTTTACTAAAATTCGAAATAGACAGTACACAATACAGTCATTATCATTTATGATAAGGAATCCAAATAAGATTAATTAATAGTTATATCAGTGACGGATTCAAAAAAAGGGGATCCGGCAGTTTGAAACCCTTTTTTAACTATCAATTCATTTGTATGGGAACATATATTTGGAATCCCCTTTTCTCCTGGATTGGACCCCTCTCCATTTACAAATGGCCGGAACCCCCAATGTGGTTTATGAGGAGATGCGCTTACAAAACCGGCGAAACATATTGTACCGGTCCAACGGACGATCGTAAAGACGGACTTCTTTATCACTATAACCCCCCGCTTGACAAAGTGGTGTACAATTGAGTGTCAAAGAGACAGTTTTCTCATTTGAATTATTTTACATTGTCTTATCGGGGCCTTTTAGCGGTATGGGGTTTGCTCATTGTTGAAGACCGTATGGTGACCTATAGTTGTTAATGTCTGTGTCATTTTGGTCTTTTGTGGATAGTTGTCTCATTGGCAATCATACCACATCTTCTTTTTTTATATAGCTCTACATCTTAAACAAAGTGAAGGAACTGTGATCAATTATAGGTTACAGTTTGGCCTCGAATGTGTGTAAATACATGCATTTTTATATAACAACTAAATCTGTGTGTTTGTACAATTTTAAGTATAACGGAGGACATTTCTGAAACTTATATACTAGTATACATCAAACCTTCCTCTTATTTTAGCAACATTTAAACATCCTTATACTTAATGTAGTAAGTCGAGTACACCCTATCAAGCTAAAACATGTTTCATAAGTTTTCAGGATGTGAATGTATTGAAATATATTTGTGTTATTTAGAAAAATGCCACCTTCTAATGTATCGTAAATAACTTTGAAATCACCACTAGAATACAATGACATAAAGACTGATCATACAGTTTTAAAATAAACAAGCGAGACTGATCGTACAGTGAGAAATTCAAACAAGTGTAATTTTCTTATTTCTGGCTTCAAAGATCTGGTTGAAACTTTTACCACCACTTGAAATACACTTCATTGAGTTAATTAAGTCTGGTTTTTACGTTAATTTGTACACTAAGAGGGTAAAAAGATTGTTTTTAGGTTAATTTTTCTTAGTGATGCACTTGAAAATCTCTTGATTAAGGCAAAGACACGAATATTGAATGTGCGGAATTTAATTCTAAACCATTTGAGAATATCGATGTCGGCTGAATTAATCATTAAGCAATGTACAGATGATCAACTTACCGTTTAATTCAGTATACCCATCAAATTTAAAATGTGATCCAAAAAGTTCTCGCTTCGAAAATCGCGACTTCCGGATAGCGTACAGAATAGTATCTACACTGTGGACCCCTCTCATTCCTCTATAACAAAATATATATGATCTAATACTAATAAAACCAAATTGTTATAGATCTAGTGGTCAGTAAAAAAAGCAATTAACTATTCATTTACATTGATCATGTCATTCTATTTCAACTTAGAAGATCTTTATACGGAGTTTTCTAGGATTGGACCCGTGAAAAGACAGTCTAATTGGATCTTGTTAAATTTTGTTCGTTGTCTGAATTATTAATCTCCACGTTCAACAAATACTTCAACTTTAAACTATTATTGATGTATATTAATTTTTCTATATTAACTTCTAAACTCTTAAAACAGTTATTTTTTGTGCATACTTTATAGCCTAATCTATTAATAAATTTTCAGTTCGAAATCAAACTATAATTCCTTTGCCGACAGTACTTATTGATTGTACCTGAATTAAAGTTCACGGTATATAATACATGTTACGGGTGATTGATTTTCCAACAAATACTGAGACATTTTATTTGTTTTTTGAAACATGAACAACGTGGATTTTCCCAAAAAAAACTAAAAGTGAGTAATACACATTTTAAACACAATTATTGTGAAACAATTTTTACACTCGGCATTGCACATTTTATAATACTTTGATGTCTCTCAGACAGAGTACATTGTGGTGGTGGCTGCCATGGTACTATTGGATCAATAACAACTATTATGGAGAAGATCAAACGTTTAGTAAGCACCGCTTTGAATCTGTTATTTTATAGGTCTTATATTACTGTTTTGTGCCGAACTTGGCATAATAAAATTATAGATAAACTGCATGGCATAATACATTCAACGTCTCCACAGCGGTTGCCGAAATCAATTTTATTTTCACTGGTGTTACTTCCCTTTATAAAAACAACACGATGTTGAGGAAAAACCTTTAAAGGTTTCAACAAACAATGCCATCTTAATGATGAACGATTGAAAAAAAAATAATAAAACACATATAAAGCTAACAAGTTGTTATTGTTGGCATTTATTTTTGTATAGAGTAGACAAATGTAAGTAGGTTCTTAATACTAACGGTATTGAAGAGTTAATCACTTTTATAGGCCACTAGTCTAAATACTACATGTTAAGATAGTCGGTAAGACGGGGGGTTTCGCGCTTGAAAATCTTAAAATAATTTTTGTATTAAATTTTAATGTTATCTTTACTATAAATTGAATATCTAGCACTGAATAGGGTGACACGTTGTCGCTACACACCTTTAAATATACACACCTTTAAATATACACATGTCATAATTACATTGGCCTGAGGGTGACTTAATAATTAGAGGATCATAGGATTTAATTAAACAACCAATTGTTCAGCGAACAATTGAAGGTCTTTCCACCACTAGCAATATATTTTGATATGCAAACATTAAAATTCAGTTTAAATGTCAATTCCTATGGCTTTATGATGTATAAATATGAATTTAGAGAAAAGGTCAAAATCTAGAATGTCGAATTTGCTTTTTACCTTGACCTCAATTTCAAGGTCATATACCAAGGACCTCAAATCAAAAGACCCTAGGTCTGTAATATGTATGGAAAATGAGTTATATCACTTTACTCATTATTCTAAATATAAAAGGGGGGAAAACAATCATTTACTGCCAAGGTATCCTCGCAATCAAAATTTAAGTATTAAGACATGTCGCAACTAACAATTTAGTAAAAATAATTTGTCTATATACATTTTTTAAAAATAAATGAAAATAAGCCAAAATCAAACCTTGACCTACTTTTTATTTTTTTGGATCAAGGACCTCAAATCTAAAGACCCTAGGTCTCTATCACTTATGGTTTACCATTTAGAAATGCATATCACTTAATTCAATTGAAAAGGGGGAATAACTCTCATATGGAGTCTCTGTAAAGCTTCGGTCCAAATGACTATCCTAATCCTGAAGATGTAACAAGCAATTTGGTAAAATAAATTTGTCTTAATCGTTAAATAACGGTTGCGAAGGAGTAGTGGCCACAAGATAAACAGTGTTTGGGGAGATAACTCTAACAAAGTAAAGTATTTTGTTACACAGTTGTAAATTTTTAAAGCGTATAAACTATACGATATCATATTCCAAATATCTAAGCAACATCTTTTGAAAAAATTAAAAAAAAAATTAATTAAATTAAAAACCAATTGTTCAGAGAACAATTCAAGGTCTTTCCACAAATAACAATATATTTTGTTATGAAAACTTTGAAATTCAGTTTGAATGTTAATTCCTATGGCTTTATGATGCATAAATATGAATTGAAAGCAAAGGTCTAATCTAGAAAGTCCAAGTTGCCTATTACCTTGACCTCAATTTCAAGGTCATAATCCAAGGACCTCAAATCAAAAGACCCTAGGTCCATAATTTGTAAGGATAATGAGTTATATCACTTTACGCATTATTTTAAATCTAAAAGGGGAGAAAACTCTAATTTATGGTCAACATACCCTTGCAATCTAAACTTATGTTTTACAACATGTCCCAACTAACAATTTAGAAAAAATGATTTGTTGATGTCTTTTAAAGTTTTTGAAAACAAGGGAAAATTAGTCAAAATCTAAAATTTAGAATATGACCTTGACCTTTGACCTTGACCTAATTTTCATTTTTTTGGACCAAGGACCTTAAACAAAAAGACCTTATGTCTGTTTCACTTATGGTTTACCAGTTAGAAATGCATATTACTTATATGAAATGCAGAAGGGGAAATAACTCTCATATGGAGTCTCCGGATAGCTTCAGTTAAAATAAAAATCCTAATCCTGAAGATGTAACGAGCAATTTGGTAAAAGAAATTTTTTGTAAATTTAAACGTTTCGAAGGAGTAGTGGCCACAAGAAAAACAGTGTTTGTGAGATAACTCTTACAACGTTAAGTTTTTGGTTACGCAGTTGTCAGTTTTAAAAGCGTATAATCTATACAATATCATATTCTAAATATCTAAGCGACATCTTGCAAAATAACAAAACTACGCAAGAAAAAAATTTAGGCGGAAGAAAAATAATAATAATCAGAACAAAATCAATAGGTCTTTCCACGGAAAGGTGGAAAGACCTTATTATTAAAAACCAATTGTTCAGAAACAATTGAAGGTCTTTCCACTAGTAAAGATCTATTTTGATATTGAAATATGAAAAATCAGTTTGAAACGTTAGTTTCTATGGCTTTAAGATGTATTAATGGGAATTTGAAGCAAAGGTAAAAAATCTAAAACGTCCAATTTGCCTATGACCTTGACCTAAATTTCAAAGTCACTAACAAAGGACCTTAAATCTAAAGACCCTAGGTCTTTAATATGTATGGTTAATGAGTTATATCACTATACACGTAAATTTAAATAAAGAATGGGTGAAAATTCCCATTAATTGTCTACGTACCCTTTCAACCAAAATATGTAAGTAAGGACATGTCGCAACTAACAATTAAGTAAAAATAATTTGTCAATATCATATACGATTTTTGAAAATAAGTAAAAATTAGGCCAAAATCAAAATTTGACCTTGACCTTTGACCTTGACCTAATTTTATTTTTTTTGGACCAAGGACCTCGAATCCAAAGACCCAAGGCCAATATCTCTTTGTTTAACAGTAAGAAGTGCATATCACTGGAATTAAATGAAAAAGGGGAATAACTCTCATATGGAGTCTCCATATAGCTTCGGTCCAAATAGCCAACCTAAGCTTGAAGATGTAACGAGCAATTTGGTAAAATAAATTTGTCGTAATTTTTTACAGTTGCAAAATGAGTAGTGGCCACTAGAAAAACAGTGTTTGGGAAGATAACTCTTACAATGTAAAGTATTTGGTTAAGCGGTTGTCAGTTTTTAAAGCGTATAAACTATACGATATCATCTCTCAAAAATCTAAGCGACAACTTTTGAAACAATCATACTACGCAAGAAAAAACTTTGACGGAAGAAACAAAAAAATAATTAAAAACCTTTTAAGGTCTTTCAACCAATAAGGATCTATTTTGATATGAAAATATTGAAATTCAGTTGAAAATGTCAGTTCCTACGACTTTATGATGTATAAATATGAATTTCGAGCAAAGGTCAAAATGTAGAACGTCCAATTAACCTATGACCTTGACCTCAATTTCAAGGTCATAGACTAAACATCTCAAACCAAAGGACACTAGTTCCTTAATATGTATGGTTCATGAGTATTATCACTTTACACATTATTCTATATAAAAGAGGGGCAAAAACTCCCATTAATTGTCTTTGCACCCTTTCAAACTAAATTTGTAAGTTACGACATGTCGCAACTAACAATTTAGTAAAAATTATTTGTTGATAACTTATAAGGTTAATGAAATTAAGTAAAAATAAGTCAAAATCAAAATTTAGAATTTGACCTTGACCTTTGACCTTGACCTAATTTTCATTTTTTTTTTACCAAGGATCTCAAATTAAAAGACCCTAAGTCTCTATCACTTATGGTTTACCAGTTAGAAATGCAAATCGCTTATATAATATACAAAAAGGGGGATAACTCTCATATGGAGTCTCCGGATAGCTTCGGTTAAAATTTAAAATAAATTTGTCGTAATCTTTTACGGTTGCGAAGGAGTAGTGGCCACAAGAAAAACTGTGTTTGGGGAGATAACTCTTACAACGTAAAGTATGCGGTTACGCCTTTGTCAATTTTTAAAGCGTACAAACTATACGATATCATATTCCAAACATCTAAGCGACATCTTTTGAAACAACAAAACTACCCAAGAAAAAAAATTTAGGGGAAGAAAAATAATAATCAGAACAAAATCAATAGGTCTTTCCACGGAGAGGTGGAAAGACCTAATAATACGAACAAAATCTAAAGGTCTTTCCACGGAAAGGTGGAAAGACCTAATAATGAGAACAAAATCAATAGGTCTTTCCACGGAAAGGTGGAAAAACCTAATAATTAAAAACTAATTGTTCAGAGAATAATTGAAGGTCTTTCCACCAAATACCATGTATTTTGATATGAAAGTAGTAAAATTCCGGTTTGAATAATGTTAAGGCCATTGCTCTACAATGTCATTGCAAAAGACCCTATGGGTCAAGGACCTTTTGTTTAAGAGTATTGCCTAATAATGGCTTTATATAAACCATACATGGGGTTTATGTCCCTTACACAAGGGTAAAACTAATACAGTCATAATGTAAGAAAGTTGCCCCTTAAAGTACCAAGCATTTTTCACTATGTAAATTTTCTGTATCTATAACAATTCCAAGGTTATAGGGAAATCAAAGACAAATAAAAATCTAAAATATGACCTTGACCTTTGACCTTGACGCAATTTTCATTTATTAAACCAAGGATTTCAAATCAAAAGACCTTAGGTCTCTATCACTTATGGTTTACCAGTTAAAAACGCATTTCACTTAAATCAAATACATATGGGGGAATAACTCTCATATGGAGTCTCCCGAATCTTCGGTTAAAATTAAAGTCCTAATCCTGAAGATGTAATGAGCAATTTGATAAAATAAATTTGTCTTAATCTTTTATGGTTTGGAGGGAGTAGTGGCCACAAGAAAAACTGTGTTTGGGGAGATAACTCTTACAACGTAAAGTATTCGGTTACGCCTTTGTCAATTTTTAAAGCGTACAAACTATACGATATCATATTCCAAACATCTAAGCGACATCTTTTGAAACAACAAAACTACGCAAGAAAAAAATTAAGGCGGAAGAAAAATAATAATCAGAACAAAATCAATAGGTCTTTCCACGGAGAGGTGGAAAGACCTAATAATACGAACAAAATCTAAAGGTCTTTCCACGGCAAGGTGGAAAGACCTAATAATCAAAACAAAATCAATAAGTCTTTCCACGGAAAGGTGGAAAGACCTAATAAATACAATCAAAGGCAGGTATCCCTATATCTTATTACTTTGTTGGTTTTATTATCAGTTTATGGAAGAAGCGATGCGATAAAAACTTTTCTGATATCAACGAGCAATATTGTCTTATATCAACGAGTTGCATTGTGGGAAATTTCAGACGAATGTTAGCATTTGTACGAATTAAGGCAGATTTCTCGGTATAAAAAAATGACTCTTTTCTTAAAACAGGGTGACATTTAACACGAAATACATCTGCTGTATAATTTCCATGAATTATTTTATGTAATAACAAGCAAGGTGTATTTAAACGAGAAAATTGAATTGTTGAATAAATGAAACATAAATGCACGATTTATCATTTCTTCTTCTTCTTCTTCCTTTATAGTACAGGCCTCCCAGGGGAGTATTATCGTACTGTTTTATGTACATGTTCGATGTGAGAACAACAAATGTGCGGGTAGGTGCGAAATATCTACAGTGAAACGGTGATTCTTTAAAATAAGGTTAAAAACAAGGTTGGACATCTATCGAAGCTGGACCACTTGCACACCCCTTTTGAATGAATCAAAGGTTGTGCAGCTTACTAGTTGTTGTGGCAGTCCGTTCCAGATTCTGATGGTGTCTGGGAAAAACGAGTATCGATATACTTGAGTCCTGGCAAAAGGAACAAGGAATCGTTCTTTGTGCCCTCGTACTGTTGTTGTTACTGGCTGTAAGTTTATAGATGGTATAGCAATGAGATCGTGCACTACTCTATAAAACATGATGGCTTTACATTTAGCTCTTCTTTCCTGTAATGTATCCCAATTTAAAGTTTGTAGCATTGATGTTACGCTGCTTGTTCTTCTATAACCATTAAGTACAAATCGTGCGCATCGTCGTTGTATGGCTTCTAATTTGTTTATATTGTCCTTAGTAGCTTGATCCCAGATGGTGCTCGAATATTCCATGAGTGGTCTTACAAGCGTTTGATAGCATAAGGCTTTTGTTTCACTAGAACAATATTTGATGTTTCTTTGAAGAAAAGCTCGGATCGAGTTGGCTTTCTTTGCGATGTTGTCTATATGTTTGTTCCAACTCAATGTTTTGTGTATAGAGAGGCCGAGATATTTCGCCGAGTCAACCTCTTCTAGGATATGGCCATGTATGTTGTAGTTCGCCTTAATCGTGTTCCGCTTTGTTGTTACTCTTAGGAGTTGGCATTTTTGGGGGTGGAATTCCATCTGCCAGTCTGCCTCCCATTGTTGTAGTCCATTTAGGTCGTTCTGAAGGGTGTTCGCATCTTCTTGGTTTCTTATTTGGCGGTATAGGACACAGTCGTCTGCGAAAAGTCTAACGTTTGATGCTGACACATACTCTGGGAGGTCATTTATGAAAATGAGAAACATCAGAGGGCCAAGCATGCTACCTTGTGGAACTCCAGACTGCACTGGCGAGGTTTCTGAAGATTCTCCTTCCAGGAGTACACATGGCTGTCTGTCATCCAGAAAATTTCTCAGCCAGTTTATTGTTGTCCCTCTTATGCCATAGTGGTCGATCTTGTACAGTAGTCGCTCATGTGGGACTTTGTCAAAGGCCTTTGAAAAGTCTAAGAGGATGAGATCTATTTGTTCTTTATTGTCGATGTTCTTTGCTAGGTCTTGAATTGTGAGAATCAGTTGGGATTCACAGGACCGTTCTTTTCTAAAGCCGTGTTGAGCATCGCTCAAGATGGAGTGACATTCAAGGTGTTTGATGATATTGGTACTGATGATATGCTCCAATAATTTGCATAGAATTGCAGTTAATGAGACAGGTCGGTAGTTGGATGCTTGGCTACGATCCCCTTTCTTGAATATTGGGACAACGTTTGCATTTTCCCAGTCAGATGGTTATGTGCCTTGATCAACAGAGGCTTGGAAAAAGGTGGCTTTTTACATTTGTAGATGTACACATTCAATAAATATCATGTAGCGATTTCAGTGGAATGCAATTGAGATGAATTCAATTGTTTGCCAAGCCAAAATCACCTATAAGTCAAAGATACTGCTATATTTTATTATATCAATGCAATGTTGGTAAAATATCATAGCGATATTTTTTAAATATCAAAAATTTATGAATGCGATACTTTTCTAATATAAAATGAATACGATGACACGTCACAATGCATGTCAAGAAACCACAAACATAATTCACAAACTTAGTTCATGACCGGCTTGAATGTTTGAGGATCAATATCACTAAAATTTTGTATCTGTAACAAAATTAGTGCTTACATGAACTTATCATTTCGAAAATGTTGCTTGACCCTTTTGATAGTAGAAAGTGTTAACAACCTGTTCAGTCTATTGTTTTCAATCACATGGTTTAACTGATTAATTCTATTTGAAGTGATGATGCAATAGCGGGGAATTTAAATGCGGTTGTAAATAGTCTACCGACCTATTAGATTCTTATATAGCTCCAGTGGCGGATACAGGGGAGGGGGTCGGAAACCTCTTCTTTTTTGGCCGATCAATGCATTTGAATGGGGACATATGGTTGGACCCCCTTTATCCTGGGTATGGAACCTCCTTTTTGAAACGGCTGGATCCGCCCTTGAGGTCACACTGCTATGGCCTATCCACATGGGTAATATCGAAATAGAAAAATTATCATTTTTTAAAAGAAAGAAAAAACATTCATTCATACAATCCAATCCAAAACAGCTCCAAATAACAATGAATATTCAAATGGTAAAATACATATTCCAAACAAATTGAAATGTACACATGTTGATGTCCCGAACATTGAAGATACCAACTGAGTGGCCTCGGGCTATAAATTGAACAACTTCAGATTCAACGAAAATCAAAAATCTTGTCCAACAGAAAATTTATTTATTAAGGAAAACAGTTCTTTTTGGATATCAAAGACTTTTCCCGTTGGTAAATCGATATCTCTATGAACATAATCAGCCCGCCGCGTGGACGCTCTTTTACATCCCGATGACCATGAGGGCATTTCTATGAATTGTTGCCACAGAGATTTGACTTTCGTTTTTGACTAGTAACCGATCGTATTTATACGGGAACATTTCTTAGTGCAAAATAACAATCCGTATCGCTTGTTATAAATTCATTTCTTCAATGAATACTAAAAAAAATGTTAAGAAAACAAATAAATAAGATGTAAATGTCTGTTGACGTTAAAAATGTGTATATATTTTTTCTATATTTATAAATTTAGATCGTTCAGTGCTGTTTATTTGGTATTTTTATTGACGTAATCGTTCTTGTACCACTGTCGTTACCGTTAAAGCTTTAGATGTGTGCTAGTTCATATTGCACTTTACAAAAGATTCAGCACCCAAATGACGTTTTTGGAGGACTGGAAAGCAGTTATTTATAAGGTGAAATTTTAAAGATTTATAGATATAAGAAGATGGTGCATGAGTTCGAATGAGACAACTTTCCATCAAAGTAATGATTTGTTTCAAGTAAACCATTATAGATCAAAGTAGGGCCTTAAACACGGAGCCTTAGCTCACAGCGAACACCACGCTATGTAGGAACCAACAAATTACTAGAAGACTAGTGTTAAACCATCCAAACAGGAAAACCAATGGTCTAATTTGTATAAAAAAGGAGATTCAAAAGTACAGGTCAGATTTTGTCGAATTAATCTGAACGAGGACAGTATGATTCATCTTTGGCACTAGTTAGTTGCATTGTTATCAATAAAGAAAATCTTCCATGCGTGCGTTGCGATCATATCAGATATATATTATTTCAGGGCGTTCATTGTAAAAATTTGCTATAAAATGTTATATATGTGAACAATAATTTTGAAACTTAGCTATTTGATTACGACACTGTTTATTAAACCCCATCGGTACTGTCATTTTCAAATTTTGAAAATGGTGGGTTGAACCTGGTTTTATAGCGCTAAACCTCTCACGTGTATGACAGTCTCATCAAATTCTGTCATATTTACAACGATGCTTGAACAAAACAGACATAATAGAACAAATTGTCAAAATATGGGTACAACAGTCAAATATTAATACTAATAAGTACTAATATTGATATAACAAAAACACCGATTGATATTATACAAATATAGCCTTTGTGTGAGGTCAATACAGGATATATCGACCCAAAGAAGTATATCGACCTCGGACTTCGTCCTCAGTCAATATACTTCTTTTAGGTCAATATAATTATCCTTGTATCGACCTCATACAAAGGCTATATTTGTATAATACCGTATTAGGTCACTGGCACACTATGTAACTAGTATTATATTTCACAGGTTAATTTTGTAAAAAAGAAACAATTTGTGAACCATTTTTGAACTTTAATTATGTAATAACCATGATAACTATTCCTAGAACTTTTATAATATAACAAATATTCCTAGAACTTTTATAATATAAGAAATATTCCTGGAACTTTTTATAATATAACAAGTATTCACGGAAATTTTATTATATAAAACATTGTCAATAGTATTTATTCCAAAGATTTTTAGCATATAACAAAAGTGTCATTGGAAACTTTCCTATTGTAATATTTTATCCTTTGTGAAGGAAATTTTTTTATAGCATTGGATAAAATATTATGTAAGGAAAGTTCAAAATGGAACTTTTGTCATATGCCAAAAGTTCTTTGGAACAAATATTATGGGAAGCTTATATTCTGTGAAAATGAATAGTCATCATATTTTTACTCCTTCCGTTAAGCGAGGATAAGGATAGTTATTAATATTTCCTCTTTCCGTTAAGCGAGGATAAGGATAGTCATCGTGTTTTTCCTCCTTCCGTTAAGCGAGGATAGGGATAGTCATCGTGTTTTTCCTCCTTCCGTTAAGCGAGGATAAGGATAGTCTTCATATTTTTCCTCCTTTCGTTAAGCGAGGATAAGGATAGTCATCATATTTTCCCTCCTTCCGTTAAGCGAGGATAAGGATAGTCATCATTTTTTTCCTCCTTCCGTTAAGCAAGGATAAGGATAGTCATCGTATTTCCCTCCTTCCGTTTAGCGAGGATAAGGATAGTCATCATATTTTTCCTCCTTCCGTTAAGCGAGGATAAAGATAGTCATTATATTTTTCCTCCTTCCGTTAAGCGAGGATAAGGGTAGTCATCGTATTTTTCCTCCTTCCGTTAAGCGGGGATAAGGATAGTCATATTTTCCTTCCTTCCGTTAAGCGAGGATAAGAATAGTCATCATATTTTCCCTCCTTCTATTAAGCGAGAATAAGAGGAGACATCATATTTTCCCTCCTTTCGTTAAGGAGGATAAGGATAGTCATCACTTTTTTCCTCCTTCCGTTAAGCAAGGATAAGGATAGTCATCATATTTTCTCTCCTTCCGTTAAGCGAGGATAAGGATAGTCATCCTATTTTCCCTCCTTCTATTAAGCGAGGATAAGAATAGACATCATATTTTCCCTCCTTCCGTTAAGCGAGGATAAGGATAGTATCACTTTTTTCCTCCTTCTGTTTAGCGAGGATAAGGATAGTCATCATATTTTCCCTCCTTCCGTTAAGCGTGGATTAGGATAGTCATCATAATTTTTCTCCTTCCGTTAAGCGAGGATAAGGATAGTTATCATATTTTCCCTCCTTCTATTAAGCGAGGATAAGAATAGACATCATATTTTCCCTCCTTCCGTTAAGCGAGGATAAGGATAGTCATCACTTTTTTCCTCCTTCCGTTAAGCGAGGATAAGGATAGTCATCATATTTTCCCTCCTTCCGTTAAGCGAGGATAAGGATAGTCATCATATTTTCCCTCCTTCCGTTAAGCAAGGATAAGGATAGTCATCATATTTTCCCTCCTTCTATTAAGCGAGGATAAAAATAGACATCATATTTTCCCTGAAGAGACATGTATTGTCGAAATTCTCATCTGGTGCAAGAAAATTGGTACCGTTAATTTTATTCCCTCCTTCCGTTAAGCGAGGATAAGGATAGTCGTCAGTTTTTTCCTTCTTCCGTTAAGCGAGGATAAGGATAGTCATCATATTTATCCTCCTTCCGTTAAGCGTGGATTAGGATAGTCATCATAATTTTTCTCCTCTGTTAAGCGAGGATAAGGATAGATATCCTATTGTTTCGCCCCAAGTGCATTTAGTACGGTGACCAGACCCAATATTTTTTAGATTTAATCGTCAAACATACTATATGGCTATATTATATATCATTGGATTCGGAAAAATGAGTACTATTGAAATATCGATGTCGTCAAAATGAAATGTAACAGTTTTGCATAAAATGAGGTCAAAGATCAAATTCTGTTTTTATTTTTTCTTCTTCTATACTTTCAAAATTTGAAGAAATATACAACAATTTAGGTTAAATTCTAGATAAATACATTTTCTTATATTAATTTTCAATGATTCATCTCGAAAATGTTAAAAAAAATGAAAAAGAAATCGATTTATTCTGAAAATTGGCGTTTTTCAAATATTTGTTCTATTACACAAGATCAACACATATTCTGTTAAAATTACTGTAGTTACCTTGCCGGCTAACATCCAACCTCATCAATAAATGATGAATATTATTTTTACCTGCATCCTTCTGTCATGAAGGCATATTTTGCATAAGACCATTCATGAAATTCATTAAAACTAAAAAGCACTCAATTATTCGAAAATAGTTACAATTCAACATTCCAATCAAAGAGATCCACACAACAGAATTATATCTTCTGGTTAATTGTCAAGGAACATGATTTGAAATTTCTACATAATTCTGACCCTTTACAGGACCAAAGCCTCGGACATGTAAGGTTTTGTAGTGAACAAACACATGACTCTTTCACATGCAGATTTTCTTCAATGAAGACACAATATCCTGCAAGAATTCTGCTGAAATATGCCTTTTAAAATACACGGGGTGTAATGAATCATTTTACTCTCGCCAACCGTATTCTAAAGGTGACCGGATAGGGGTTTAGCAATGTGTAATGCGTTTCAAATTTTTAGTTTGAAACGAAGTACGTAAAACATACTGTTTCAGTGTCGTCTCGCAGGAAGGTAACCTGACAAAACTTACATCTTACTTGTGGTAAACTTGAATAATTATTATGATGGAGTAGTTTTAAAGAGATAGTTCTGATCACAAACCTTTGAAATTATCTTTCATGCCAAAACAAGAGCTTCATCATTGTCAAAATTACCGAAACTCTAAACACAACTGAAATAGTCGTGCGTGTCCTTCGAAGTCTTGTAGACAGTTTCTATACCTACTCCTAACAGAGACGAAGTTGCGTCGCATCCGGTAAGTACATGTGCAGCAGGCAATAGTTTACAAATTGTTGGGGAATTACAGACACATAGTTATTGAATGGGTGAAAATCTTCGCCCATCATTTACACTGCTAATGTTCCACATCTGCAACCACAACTCGCTTGTATGTGTCCTATTTTTATAGTAGCGAACACACAAAACAATTACAATTGTATAAGAGGTCTGTATGATTGTTCTTCCACTCTTTCACATTTCCCTTAACTCCGTGTCAAAGTTTAAGGCATGGGGTATAGGCCTTCTCTTGAGTGCTGAACAAGTTACGACAGCCATGAACAGTGTTGGTATAAATAACTCAGTTTCAAACGTTCTGACTATGTAAAGCTCACATCAGGTGGAATCTTATCGGATTTGTCAAGGTTTTCCAGTCAGGAATACTTCTCCGCTCTATAATCTGATACACTTTGATGGAAGCTGTAGTCTCTGTGCGGCGTTCCCTTTCGGCAGACTTTATAGAGTTGTTCGTGTCGTAGCGGTCAAAAACATGTGCTACTATGTGCGCCATAGAAATTCATTGGGACATATTTTTTTAATAGTAAGCTGCAAGGTCGCCGCATGTTTTACCTTTCTTAGTATTAATGAATTGAACCAATGCCATACCATATCTTATGTAAGTTGTGAGCGATGATATAAAGGAAGGTAGGGAAAGTGCACAAGAGACTAAAAGATTCGAATTGCTTCACAAAATCCGACTTGCATGATTTTCTCATGGTGCCGTCATTTTGAAAAGGGGATAATGGAATGGGTGCGACAACACATGTTCTATGATAACATCATCTCTACATTTTGCCGAAATTAGTGCACGTCTAATTACAAGTTATGGATTTATGCGACCTGAAAGTATTTCCCCCGATTTATTTTTCAGGTTTGTGTTTGACTTTGATATTGGACTATAAAAACTCATTGTGATCTTAAGAAAGAGCACTAATGATAAAATGTTTAGACATTTTCAAGCCTTCCTCGACAACTGTGAGCAAAGAACCTCGAATATGTCTTGAAGCATGCATTTAAGAAGAGATATTGATAAGACATTGAGGGTGGGATTCCACACCAAAGGGATCAGTCATGGATCATTTAGATGGTTGACAATGGCAATGGAATAACATGTTCTTCATCTCTGTTCATTGCTATGGTTTTGTTTCTTACTGTTAATTTGCATAATTTTCAGCATTTCCATCCCTTTTCAGTATTACACGACTAATGGATTCTATGAAATGTCTAGTAATTAGGGCACATTTAACAAGCACAGACTTTCAAATTGTTATGCCTACAGTGCCACCTAATCCCCTTGAGGCTTTTATAACGGTCTTTTCTGTTGCCATGTCATAGTACTTTTAAAATGTCCAGGAATCTGTCTAAAAAGCAAAGTAGCCATCTATAAAAGGTGATCAAATGTTCACAGAAAATTGAAGCATATCGAGTATGTAAAATGGCATCCACCTTCGTGGAGTACGGTTGGTTACAAAATATATATTTTACATTTGAGATGACGATCTCAAGGAAGAGACCAATTTCCCTCTCGTTCTGCTCTAACGTTTGACAGCTAAATGTCTACTGCTTCAGGGAACATATCCCAGTATGTAAATATAAGTAATACATCACATCCCAATAGCGTATATGTATCTATATGAGGCTGTATATGAGCTTCGAATAGCTCCGTCATATGAGCGTTATGAATTTTGTCTGGCTTGAATTGCTGAAATAGTGCTTCTGAGACAAATGCATTTGATATTATTGATTAATAAAGGTATAAATGTAGGAAATAACATATAAATGTTAATTATTTTACATTTTGCGTTAAAAAATCATGAAATTAAATTGGAACGTACTCTATTAAATGCAAAGTATTCGTAGTGTTTAACTTTTACAAAAACTCTTTAACAACGAATTAATTTTGCTCAACAATGTAAATAATAACAGAAATCATATCACGGATGTTATTTTACAATGTTGACCTCAAAACTTTTCTTAGTCGATTTTTCGTTCAAGTTAATTAACGTACTTCAAAGCCCATTTTACAAAAATTGCACCGTACGATATTTTGACAAGTCAAAATGTTAAGTTTAACCTTTGAACTACCAATACTGTGATTTATAGCCGTATAGTCCGAATGACAATTAAACTCCTTAAATAAGCGACTTTTCCTTACTCGGTCACCGTACTAATTCTGCTATAAAAAAAAAACAACCTCTGTCTCGATATATATTTCATCATATAAGATTTCGACAATTTTATTTCTGTCGGTAACTTATTTTTTTTTTTAAATTAATTATATATCAATGATTATACTTTGTAGGGTTATGGCAAGCCTTTTAAATTATTATATGTTAATGATTATACTTTGTAGAGATATGGCAAGACGGCCGTGCCTTTCCTTATTCACTCTTGTCTGCGTTATATCTGCTGCACTTCTAGCTGCCATATATTTCCCAATCGGATTTGACAACAAAAAAGATGAAACAGACAGTGTATGTATATTTTAAAGAAATTATATAACTCTAAAATAAAAGATTGCAATTACTTTTACAGGATATAATACCAGTAAGTTATTGTCTCGCCTTGACGGAGTCTACAAGCGAGACATATGTATGCTGTTTCCGGCATCTGCGGCGTCGTCAACAATGTATTTGTTTGTGATTAGATCTAGTTTATGGTAAACCACAAGTGGTAGGTCAATGATATTTGGTATGCAGTTGTATAAGCATTGGCACATCTCATTACTATGGAGATTATTTGGCCCTGCCCCCTCAGTCATTGTCTATTGACTTTTAAAATTTGCTTAGTTAACATATAAATAAACGAAATCATAGGTTTGAACGTAGTTTTCCATTTAGACATGTTCATATTTTTTCGTTTGGGCTTGTATCATATTTTCCCTCCAGTTAATATCATCATACTTTTAATTTTAATTTTCCCCCCCGTTAAGTTCATCATACTTTTGACTCTCTAAATTCAAGAGTCTATCCTAAATTGAGATAAAATATGGACTTCCAAATACCGTTTCGATCCCTAAAATCACTGAAGAGACATTTATTCTCGAAATCCGGATCTGGTGTACAAAAAAAAATATTGACACCTTATGTTTGTGGCATAACATCTTGGCCACAAGTTTATTGCTTTCTGTTTAATATTAAAGTTATATTAAGATCTATTTTGTTACATCTTTTGATCAATTTTATTTGGCAATCGCCAATGGCAGTCAGCAAGGTTAAGAACATCCAAAAAGTGCTCCTGATCAATGTGTCAACACTTTATTAGTCAAATGCGATTTGTTAAAATATACTTTTCCACTTTTTTGGTCTTTTGGAAAATGTTGTTTGTGCTGTATTAAGACCCTTCTGCAACGAAATTTGTTTTACATGCACATGTATAAAAATTGCGGTTTTTATCCAACGCAATCATAGGTTTGAACGTAGTTTTCAATTTAGCGCACCGGATACAGAGCAGGCGATTTAGTGTCACGATATTTCAGTAGCATGGGTTCGAATCCCTGCGAGGGAAGAACAAAAAATTTGCAAAAGCAAATTTACAGATCTAACATTGTTGGGTTGATGTTTAGACGAGTTGTATATTTATAATGTACACAGCCATGCATCACCATCACTGCTGATTGCTGATAAATCTGTTGTAGAGTTGTCACTGGCTCAGACGTACTTATAAATATAATTATTTTCTGTGACTGTATCTTACATTAATTTGTAGGATCCTTTACTATAAATAATTTAGCTGATCTGTAAAAATAATATCTCCATGCCTTATATATCATTATCACTGGACTAGTATATATATGTTTAGGGGCCAGCTCAAGGACGCCTCCGGGTGCGGGAATTTCTCGCTACATTGAAGACCTGTTGGTGACCCTCTGCTGTTGTTTTTTATTTGGTCGGGTTGTTGTCTCTTTGACACATTCCCCATTTCCATTCTCAATTTTACTGTAGTACGACGCTAGATTGAAACTGACGTGGAAAGGTAACACCCGGCCACCGAAAGCTTCATTTTGAAGCCCAGGTGGTCGTGTGGTCTAGCGCGCCGGTTACAGTGCAGGCGATTTTGTGATAAGTTCAGTTTATGGGGAACCACTAGTGGTAGGTCAATGATATTTGGTATGCAGTTGTTTAAGCATTGGCACATCTCATTTCTACGGAGATTATTCGGCCTCGCCCACCCAGTCATGGTCCATTGACTTCGAAACTTTTGCTTTGTTTACATGTATTAGTTTGTGATTAGGTCAGTTTAAGATTAACCACTAATGTTAAGTCAATAATATTTGGTAATATGCAAATGTATTGGCATTTGCAAGTATCGTTTCCATGCAGATTATATAGCCCCAAACCCTCTTCATAGTTCATTGACTTTGAACTTTTTACATAGTTAACAAGTTAATGTTTGTGTTCAGGTTTGTTTAAAGTGAACGACTTATAATAAGTCACAGGTATTTGGTATGCAATTGTTTTAGATTTGGCACATCCCATTTACAAGGAGATTGTTTAGTCATGTACCTCAGTGGTTATAGTGAATCTTAAGAAGTCGTCTTTACCCCATTTTAATGCATCAGTGGAAAGTGTTTTCATGATGAGGTATGTTCCACTGTAATATTACATATAGGTCAACATATACGTGTTTTGGTTGATTGGTTGGTAGTGAGGAGTAAATGTTTTCTGAAATGTCTGATACATGACTTTGACATCATTAAGGGGACAAGAAAAGTTTTCAGTCTTAGAATTTGTTCCACAGTAACGGCAAATGATAATTATTTCATTACAATTTGGTTTATTAATTGATTGTAAGGAATAACTGTCATCTGAAATAGTTCAGTTAGCTTTTGGTCATTATCTACATGTTATCACATATGAAGTACAGGTATTCTCTGACTAAGAGAAAGTAAACAGAAAGCGTTTCCAGTGTCAATTTTTGAGCACCCGAACATTTAGTAGAAACTTTAGAATGGCACAACATTTTTGTTCTTTTTGGCTTTCATATAAATGAGAACTTATTTGTCTTAAAAATCCTGAACAAGCCTCTGTATATTTAGGTCCCGAATAAACTCATCATAGATTATTATTACTTAGATTATATTATTTACGTTCAGTAAATTGCTTCTTTTTGTTTCTGTTTATCTTCATTTTCTTTCCTTAAATACATGTTAAATGAATGATATGCATATTTTTTATATTCGTTTATTGCAGACAGCCAACTTTATATATTCAAAAAACGACGTTACAGAAATAAAGGAAAATGAAGTTCGCAAATATCAATTACAAGGAGATAAACATTGTCTAGCTACAGTAAGACGACACTTATTTAGTTTTTTATTGATCGTCAATGCCAACAAAAATACTCAGTTTACATCAAGAAATAACGAATGCAATCAGATGTTGAGTTTACATATAAAAAAAGAAGATGTGGTATGATTGCCAATCAAACAACTCTCCTCAAGAGACCAAAAATACACAGAAATTAACCACTATAGGTCACCGTACGGCCTTCAACAGCGAGCAAAGCCTATACCGCATAGTCAGCTTTTAAAGGCACTGAAAGACAATGTAAAACAATTCCAACGAGAAAACTCGTAAAAAGGTAACTATTTACAGAACTTCAAATAAAATCTGTTTAAACTTAGGATATAAAAAATACAGTGAAAATAAGAAACTACAAGGAAACAACAATATGATAAAGAAGGAATGACATCAAAGTTCACTTCAAATAATGAGGTGAAGTTGACTTTTTTAAGAAGAAATTATAATTCCCTTGCGACATCAATTTCCAGTCTTTGGTTTATTTGTTATTTGTTTAGGGGCCAGCTGAAGGACGCCTCCGGGTGCGAGAATTTCTCGTTGCATTGAAGACCTGTTGGTGACCTTCTGCTGTTGTCTGCTCTATGGTCGGGTTGTTGTCTCTTTGGCACATTCCCCATTTCCATTCTCAATTTTATTCTTGTGACATAAGTCCAGAAGAATGTTTAAATCGAGGAAAACGGCAGTCTCACAAGCACACTACTTTCTACATTTTTTTAATTAAGTCATGTGATTTCACTGCCCATTTTGCTAACCACAGAGATAGTTTTAAACAATATATAGAAAAAATATTGTTTTAGGTAGAATCATATCTAGACAACAAAGGACAATTCATTATTCCATCAGAAGAACTGTTTTCTACACTACCAGACAATGTTATCGCATGTTTATATAAAAGGTTTGTGAAAAAATTTGACCAAACTATATTAACATTAATTTAGAACTGTCCAGGTTATGCTCTTAAATATAGATAGACTTATTGGTGGCATTTGGCTGTTGTCTGCTCTTAGGTCGGATTATTGTCTCTTTAACACATTCCCCATTTCCATTCTCAATTTTATTATATGAAACTATGAAATTATTGGTTAAAATGGAAAGTTAATGAGGACTTGTATGTAAATGTGCATATCCACTGTTTTATCATTTGACTTTTGTAGGAGTTATGTGTCTTTGAACTTGGGAATCTGGTGAGATTTTGTTTGCCGTGTGACAATGTGGGGTAGTGCTCACAAAGGTTCTTTTAACTAAATGATATTGATAAATTGAAAAAAAGACGTTGTGATACACGGGGCATTCACTAGTGAATGAATTTTAGTCCTCAACGGTCAACTTGATCTTAATAACATCATCTGAAAAGTTTGAGCAATAAAATATTCAGTCATGTTTAGTCTTTAAGTCAATCTTTTAGTCTTATTCATTGAAGTGAATTCAGTACTGTTCTGTTTAGACAACTAACTTGCAGTCAATATAGTACTGTTAAGACAATTCACTTGTAGTCAATTTAATACTGTTAATATAAAAAAAAAGATGTGGTAAGATTGCCAATGAGACAACTATCCACAAAAGACCAAAATAACACAGACATTAACAACTATAGGTCACCGTTAGGCCTTCAACAATGAACAAAGCTCACACCGCATAGTCAGCTATAATAGGCCCCGATAAGACAATGTAAAACAATTCAAACGAGAAAACTAACGTCCTTATTTATGTAAAAATATGAACGAAAAACAAATATATAACACATAAACAAACGACAACCACTGAATTACAGGCTCCTGACTTGGGACAGACACATACCTATATATTGTGGCGGGATTAAACATGTTAGGGGATCCCAACTGTATAGTACCGTTAAGACAATTCACTTGCAGTCAATATAGTACCGTTCAAACAATTCCCTTGCAGTCAATATAGAACTGTTCAAACAATTCACTTGCAGTCAATATAGTACTGTTCAGACAATTCCCTTGCAGTCAATTCAGTACTGTTTAGACAATTCACTTGCAGTCAATATAGTACTGTTAAGACAATTCCCTTGCAGTCAATATAGTACTGTTCAAACAATTCCCTTGCAGTCAATATAGTACTGTTAAGACAATTCCCTTGCAGTCAATATAGTACTGTTCAGATAATTCACTTGCAGTCAATATAGAACTGTTCAAACAATTCCCTTGCAGTCAATATAGTACTGTTAAGACAATTCCCTTGCAGTCAATATAGAACTGTTAAGACAATTTCTTTGCAGTCAATATAGAACTGTTAAGACAATTCCCTTGCAGTCAATATAAAACTGTTAAGACAATTCACTTGCAGTCAATATAGTACTGTTCAGACAATTCCCTTGCAGTCAATATAGTACTGTTCAGACAATTCCCTCGAGTCAATATAGAACTGTTCAAACAATTCACTTGCAGTCAATATAGTACTGTTCAGACAATTCCCTTGCAGTCAATATAGTACTGTTCAGACAATTCTCTTGCAGTCAATATAGTACTGTTAAGACAATTCCCTTGCAGTCAATATAGAACTGTTCAGACAATTCACTTGCAGTCAATATAGCACTGTTCAGACAATTCCCTTGCAGTCAATATAGTACTGTTCAGACAATTTCCTTGCAGTCAATATAGAACTGTTCAGACAATTCACTTGCAGTCAATAAAGTAGTTAAGACAATTCCCTTGCAGTCAATATAGAACTGTTCAAACAATTCACTTGCAGTCAATATAGTACTGTTAAGACAATTCCCTTGCAGTCATTATAGTACTGTTCAGACAATTCCCTTGCAGTCAATATAGAACTGTTCAGACAATTCCCTTGCAGTCAATATAGAACTGTTCGGACAATTCACTTGTAGTCAATATAGAACTGTTAAGACAATTCCCTTGCAGTCAATATAGAACTGTTAAGACAATTCTCTTGCAGTCAATATAGACCTGTTCAGACAATTCACTTGCAGTCAATATAGTACTGTTCAGACAATTCCCTTGCAGTCAATATAGAACTGTTCTGACAATTCACTTGCAGTCAATATAGTACTGTTCAGACAATTCCCTTGCAGTCAATATAGTACTGTTCAGACAATTCACTTGCAGTCAATATAGAACTGTTAAGACAATTTCCTTGCAGTCAATATAGAACTGTTAAGACAATTCCCTTGCAGTCAATATAGTACTGTTAAGACAATTCCCTTGCAGTCAATATAGTACTGTTCAGACAATTCCCTTGCAGTCAATATAGTACTGTTTAGACAATTCACTTGCAGTCAATATAGTACTGTTCAGACAATTCCCTTGTAGTCAATTCAGTACTGTTTAGACAATTCACTTGCAGTCAATTCAGTACTGTTCAGACAATTCACTTGCAGTCAATATAGAACTGTTCAGACAATTCCCTTGCAGTCAATTCAGTACTGTTCAGACAATTCCCTTGCAGTCAATATAGAACTGTTCAGACAATACACTTGCAGTCAATATAGAACTGTTAAGACCATTCCCTTGCAGTCAATATAGTACTGTTAAGACAATTCCCTTGCAGTCAATTTAGTACTGTTCAGACAATTCACTTGCAGTCAATATAGTACTGTTTTGAGAATTAACTTGCAATCAATATAGAACAGTTCAGACAATTTACTTGCAGTCAATATAGAACTGTTCAGACAATTCCCTTGTAGTCAATTCAGTACTGTTTAGACAATTCCCTTGCAGTCAATATAGTACAGTTAAGACAATTCCCTTGCAGTCAATACAGTACTGTTCAGACAATTCACTTGCAGTCAATATAGTACTGTTCAGACAATTCCCTTGCAGTCAATATAGAACTGTTCAGACAATTCCCTTGCAGTCAATATAGTACTGTTCAGACAATTACCTTGCAGTCAATATAGTACTGTTCAGACAATTCCCTTGCAGTCAATATAGTACTGTTTAGACAATTCAGTTGCAGTCAATTCAGTACTGTTTAGACAATTCACTTGCAGTCAATATAGTACTGTTCAGACAATTTCCTTGCAGTCAATATAGTACTGTTCAGACAATTCCCTTGCAGTCAATATAGAACTGTTAAGACAATTCCCTTGCAGTTAATATAGAACTGTTAAGACAATTCCCTTGCAGTCAATATAGTACTGTTAAGACAATTCCCTTGTAGTCAATATAGTACTGTTTAGACAATTCCCTTGCAGTCAATATAGTACTGTTAAGACAATTCCCTTGCAGTCAATACAGTACTGTTCAGACAATTCACTTGCAGTCAATATAGTACTGTTCAGACAATTCCCTTGCAGTCAATATAGAACTGTTCAGACAATTCCCTTGCAGTCAATATAGTACTGTTTAGACAATTCACTTGCAGTCAATTCAGTACTGTTTAGACAATTCACTTGCAGTCAATATAGTACTGTTCAGACAATTTCCTTGCAGTCAATATAGAACTGTTCAGACAATTCCCTTGCAGTCAATATAGAACTGTTAAGACAATTCCCTTGCAGTTAATATAGAACTGTTAAGACAATTCCCTTGCAGTCAATATAGTACTGTTAAGACAATTTCCTTGCAGTCAATATAGTACTGTTCAGACAATTCCCTTGCAGTCAATATAGTACTGTTAAGACAATTCACTTGCAGTCAATATAGTACTGTTCAGACAATTCTCTTGCAGTCAATATAGAACTGTTCAGACAATTCCCTTGCAGTCAATATAGAACTGTTAAGACAATTCCCTTGCAGTCAATATAGAACTGTTCAGACAATTCCCTTGCAGTCAATATAGTACCGTTCAGACAATTCCCTTGCAGTCAATATAGAACTGTTCAGACAATTCCCTTGCAGTCAATATAGTACTGTTTAGACAATTCACTTGCAGTCAATATAGTACTGTTCAGACAATTCCCTTGCAGTCAATTCAGTACTGTTTAGACAATTCACTTGTAGTCAATTCAGTACTGTTCAGACAATTCACTTGCAGTCAATATAGAACTGTTCAGACAATTCACTTGCAGTCAATTCAGTACTGTTCAGACAATTTCCTTGCAGTCAATATAGAACTGTTCAGACAATTCCCTTGCAGTCAATATAGTACCGTTCAGACAATTCCCTTGCAGTCAATATAGAAATGTTCAGACAATTCCCTTGCAGTCAATATAGTACTGTTTAGACAATTCACTTGCAGTCAATATAGTACTGTTCAGACAATTCCCTTGCAGTCAATTCAGTACTGTTTAGACAATTCACTTGTAGTCAATTCAGTACTGTTCAGACAATTCACTTGCAGTCAATATAGAACTGTTCAGACAATTCACTTGCAGTCAATTCAGTACTGTTCAGACAATTTCCTTGCAGTCAATATAGTACTGTTCAGACAATTCCCTTGCAGTCAATATAGTACTGTTCAGACAATTCACTTGCAGTCAATATAGAACTGTTCAGACAATTCACTTGCAGTCAATTCAGTACTGTTCAGACAATTCCCTTGCAGTCAATTCAGTACTGTTCAGACAATTCCCTTGTAGTCAATATAGTACTGTTCAGACAATTCCCTTGCAGTCAATATAGTACTGTTCAGACAATTCACTTGCAGTCAATATAGAACTGTTCAGACAATTCCCTTGCAGTCAATATAGTACTGTTTAGACAATTCCCTTGCAGTCAATATAGTACTGTTCAGACAAGTCACTTGCAGTCAATATAGTACTGTTCAGACAATTCACTTGCAGTCAATATAGAACTGTTCAGACAATTCCCTTGCAGTCAATATAGTACTGTTTAGACAATTCCCTTGCAGTCAATATAGAACTGTTCAGACAATTCACTTGCAGTCAATATAGAACTGTTCAGACAATTCCCTTGCAGTCAATATAGTACTGTTCAGACAATTCCCTTGCAGTCAATATAGAACTGTTCTGACAATTCACTTGCAGTCAATATAGTACTGTTCAGACAAGTCACTTGCAGTCAATATAGTACTGTTCAGACAATTATCTTGCAGTCAATATAGAACTGTTCAGACAATTCACTTGCAGTCAATATAGTACTGTTTAGTCAATTCACTTGCAGTCAATTCAGTACTGTTCAGACAATTCACTTGCAATCAATTCAGTACTGTTAAGACAATTCACTTACAGTCAATTCAGTACTGTTCAGTTTCTTTTCAGTATGTTGTTGATGTGAATAAGTAAGTTACAACTTCTGAATATCCCGAACATAATTAGACTGAACAAATTAAACGACTAGGAATTGTTATCTAGGGTAATTGATGCCACTGAATGTCGTATGTTAAAAATAAAATTATTAACGTTTCCTGACCTCTATCACGTATTTACATCTAAATGATATCGCGACAGCCTTTCAATAAAGTTACTATAATAGACAACATTTATGTATGTAAGGAATATTCGTCTGTCTTGTAAGGATCTGATCATGACTTCATTTGTCGGACTATATACATTATGTTTAAGTGCTAAAACTAGTGTTCAGCTGCTTTAAAGTACTGCCACGATCACCAAAAGGTTGCAAATGTATATTTAACTTAAATGTATTACTTTCTTTCATCTCTTTATCTTCAACCTTTATAAGTGGTACATTTTATTAAGGTAGCACAATACAAAGATTTTTCATCCCCAATCAGACATCTTTAAACTGATGTAATTTCACCCATCTTACTTTAAATTTCATAAATGAGGTACCAAAAGAAAGAAGAATGATTAATCTTTCGAATTGTGATAATTTCATTATGACATAATTATGACATAATTAATTGTTATGTAATTAGTTGCCATACTTGAATGAATTTAGCTTCTTTGTTATTTATAGCATCCTAAAATATTTTATATATTCTTGCACAACACAGTTTGACCTCCAAAACTGTGTCTCAGATTTTTCCTATTGTATTTCATTCTCTCAAAAATCTTCAATGAATTTTGCAACATCAATTCATAAGAGACTACTAAATTCAATTTGGTATAAAATTTGTTCTATTGATATTTTTGGAAATCTGAGACACCGTTTTGGAGGTCAAGCTGTGTTGTACAAGAATCTATAAAATATTATGGGATGCTATAAAGAACAAAGACGCTAAATTCATTCAAGTGTGGACATAACAATATAGCAACTAATTACATAATAATAAATTATCACAATTTGAAAAATTAATCTTTCTTCTTTCTTTTGGTACCTCATTTATAAAATATAAAAAAGGGATGAAATGAATTACATCAGTTAAAAGTTGTCCGAATGGGAGTGAAAAAATCTTTGTATTGTGCTACCTTAACCTATACTAATTTGTGATTTTATTATATTATAGATATGGGAGTACATTGCAGACATACTGTCCACTGCACGGCCGTCACGGAAGTGTTCAGAATGGATGGACTTTTTGTCAAAGTGGATGCTACACACCCAATGCAAATACAATGATATATGCTATCAGGTTAGGAAAGGAATTTGGAAGGGAGGGGGAACTTATCAAAGATACTAAACTTATAATTTTGTACGCCATACACACGTTTCGTCTAAAAAAAGACGCTCGAATTAACAAATAAAAAAGGTCAATCAAATTCGAAATTGTAGAGCATTGATTGCCTAAAATTTCGAAAGGTTTTGTCAAATACAGCGTAGGTGATCTATTCAATGAGGAGAAAATATTTTTTTTCAAAATTCAAATATTTGTTAACTTTTCATTTATAAATATGACTGAATAGACCTCAAAGGATATAACATAATACATACTCAATGGGCAATTTCGATGAAAGTTGTTTTTCCAAACTATTAGCATTGGTTAATAGTGTTCAAATTTCTGATTTAATCAGATCGTTAGTGATGTTTTTTTTTATTGGAGTTACAGGGGTAACATATGATTGGTTGATTGATTGTTCATTGCTTTAGACCGTGTTAAAATATAAAGCGATGTAGATAAGAACGTGTACTGCTGTATGTTAGACCGACATGCAGAGGTGGATTTTTTACGTGCTTGATAACAAAAACAAAAAAATCATGATATAACATAATCTATATTATTTTGATACTACAATAACAAAGGTATTTACAGTAAGAATTAAAAAGCTGTTTCCTGCAATAGTGTGGACGGTTGTGACAGTTCAACTAACCGTATTTCAATATCCAATTCGGCCTTACAGTCTATGACTGCTAATGAGTTGAGTATAATAAAATGTTAATAACTTATCACTTAATGTTGTACCTGACGTATCTATTAGTAATTGTAAGATTAGAAGCTTGCAGTTGAAGCAATTTATTCTACCCTGGACTCTGGACTTTGATTTTAATTGCAACTGAGAAGGTCAGGTTGAAAAATGTTGCAGGGCTAATAATCTTTACATAAAAAAGAAAGACTATTCTATAATCGTTTAACTAAAACGTTACGGATATTGCCAAAGTATTTCTGATGTTCAATAGTTCCATTGCTTTTTTGTGAATCGTTTTGATTTTTTGTTGTTGCAGTCCCGTCAACGATGATGTGAACGAGAAGAGTGTGAGACTGAAGCTCAATGCAAATGTAGAACGCTATAGTATAAAGTATGTATAGATATATATCAAAGTAGTCATACTTGATTTCTCGAAAGGTCAACAAGTTATTTACATGTGATGAATATTTTTGCTGAGTGTAAATAAAAGTTTAAAACTTGTCAACTCGAATTAAATAAAATATTAGAAATGATATTCAGACTTTGCTTAAGTCTATTTTACAATCATTTCTCTGACGATAGTCTTAAAATTTTCACCTTCGCAGATCAGAATAACAAAAATTCCTTATTTTGGAATAGGTTTAGAATTTAAGTAATGTATTTAGAATCAAAGTTACATAAAGTTTTCTGTTTGTGCGCTAAATAAAGGCAACAGTAGTATACCGCTGTTCAAAATTCACAAATCGATAGAGAAAAATCAAATCCGGGTTACAAACTAAAACTGAGGGAAACGTATCAAATATAAGAGAACTTCGACACAACAGAGACACAACACCGAAATGTAACACACACAGAAACGAACTATAATGTTACAATGGTCATTTTCCTGACTTGGTACAGGGCATTTTATGAAAAAATGATGGGTTGAACCCGGTTTTGTGCATACCAAACCTCCCGCTTTAATGGCAGTGTTAATTATAACATTCAAATGACAACATTACACGACAGGGCTACAATAAATAAATGGGAGAAAATATAGGACAGAGAAACAAACGAATAATAGCCATCAAAAGGTAACAGGTTAAAAAATATTTTTATTCGCCATACTCGCGCTACGTCCACACAAAACTATGTTCAGATGAAAAAAGCTTAGAAGCCATAACATAACTACAAAGTTGAAGATCGCCGAGGACCAAAAGTTCCAAAAAATTGTGAGCCAGGGTTATCCGCCTGGGACAAAAACATAATTATTATCATGAATAATACATAGTTTTGCAAACAGTAAAATTAATTAAATGAATATATAATAGACATGCTCCAGATCATATGAGTATTTGGACCATACGCGTATGGTCATGACCATATGGGTATATACTCATATGGTCGGGGTAATTAACACTCTGTTACAGTTTACTTTTAATACTTCGAAACTCTTCATATGGTATGAACGGTCATTAAAAAGACGCTATCATATATATATATATATATAAGTAATTGTATTATTACATTATAATAAAAATATAAGTTATATTATGATTAAAAGATAAGCTAAATAAAAATAAAAAGTTTCATATAGTTAATTTTACTTAATTGTCAAATTCATAGTAAACACATTTGATACCGATGGTCATTACCGATTTGTTATTACGAGTGAATGGCAATACATGTATGTCGACTAAAAAAAATCCAAAAAATTCCTAATAAACTGTTACACATGAATTCACTGGAAAGTAACATAGTTTATTTAAGTTGTCTGGTGAATATGGTGTATTGCAGTCATTTTACGATATTTGAGATCTTCTTAAAAACATGGTCATACGGTAGACATCGGAATGACCAAAGACCTCGGTATCACTGTACACAGCTGCAAAAAAGGCTAGCTTTTCACTCGCAAACAAAAGGTGTAACTAAAAAGGATCGTGCACAAATTTCTTGCAAATGCAAAAAAGCTAATATACCGTTTGGAAGTGAATGTCACACCAAGCCTACATACAAGAATGTAACTAGCGATGAAAACTAACTATGACACCAATACTTGACTTTTACGTAGTTTTTGGATTATAAAATTGATAAATTTTCATGTATAACCATCACTGTTTTTTTTAGATTAAGTGTTTGTTATTATTGAAACGTTTATAATTTAATTTGAAAAAAAAATAACCTTTATGGTCCAAATACTCATATGGTCATGTCCGTTAATAACCAAATGAGTATACGCATAGGTAGCAATACACGATTAGAAGTTTAGTTTCGCATTATGGCCATGGTGATTGTTTTAAATATGAAAGTTTTTGTACAATAAAATTGAATTTTAGATAATTGAGGAGTAATATAGCCTTCTTAGTGGGTTCATATGAACATTTAGATTGTTTTTAACATGTTTTATAGGCCATTTATATGTTTGACAGTCCGTATTTTCCTAGCTGTACCGTCCATAGGTCTATAATTTATTGCTCTCAAAGTCCAACCGAAAATGGCGGCTTCAGCATTATGACGTCGAAGTAAGGCGTCAAAGAAAAAAAATATAAAAGCCTTTCAAGATGTCATAATTATTTGGACTAATAAAAATTATGATTGTCAATTTTAAGTTTTTTTCCTAACTGTGTATTGCTACCATATGGTCATGACCATACGTGTATGGTCTAAATACTGATATGGTCCGGAACAAACATACATGATTAAAGTGGTGAATAGCTATATAATTAAAACGAATACATTACAAAAATCACAGCCGTGTTAGCCAGTCATTGCAACGCCAAAAGTGACGTTACATTTAAATTTCTAAAATGTGTTCTGAAAATTAAAAAAGAATTTGGATGAAATTCAAGATTAGATTTGTACGACTTATCTAACTTATATCAATAACAGTGAAAATTATAATGCTAAGCGACGAAAAAAAAATCGCCCACGATATGCATACAATAATTTCCATAGAAAAGAAACTAACATTTTGTCAAAATCTGATTTACCGATCCCAATCCAAACGAAAGTGACTATATCCTATACATAAATCCTAAACACCCAAGCGGACGCCCCATTTTAGTTAATTTTACTGCCGGGCGAAGTCCATGGATGACTTTACTTCTATGCCCCATTCGACCCTTCGGTTCTGCGAATTTTGAATAATAATTCAAGATGTATTTATCTTCATTGCCAATAATTGGTTTCTATAATTTGAACAGAAAAGGCCAAAGGACTTCAAATCTAAAGTAGAAAAAAAAAAGTCAAATCAAAGTGGCGACAAAGGTAGTTTCCTCTTACACATTGAATTTAGACAAAACTAAAATAGATATTGTTTTTTTCAAACCTAAATAGAGCTCAAAAAGAGACTGAAATTGATAGCGTTCATTTATTTTGTTTGGTTTGCTATTTTTGTGTTTGCAGCTACATTTAACAGTGGGATTTAAATATAACAACCAATCCATTGCTATAAATAAAATCAATGAATATAATGGTTTGGTCAAATCTTGTTTTACTATTTAGCACAAATATTATACAACTACAAACTTTCTTTGTGTGCAGTTTAGTTTCTTTTCATGATCTTCAACAAAAGTTTCAAAGTTAGCCATATTTCCATTCAAATAAATAAGATGTGATGCCATATCATTGAATTTTTTGTATACATTTGCATCCTCATCCATAAACTGGATGCGGTAAATAAAGCTTGTTCACTTGGTCATGTCCAGTGACTTAAAAAATCTATTCCTACGAGTAGAATAAAAACTTTAATCTTCGAATTATTTAACATTTTTCAAACAGTTATTTACAGAAAATAAATATTACAACGGTATGTTTTGTCTCTCCAAAAGTACTGACTACTGAGCTGATGATACTCTCGCGGATGAAACGTCCACCAGTAGTGGCATCGACATGGTAGTTGAAATTCTCATTAAAAATACCAGACTTATAAATTGGTATGCCAGACGCGAGTTTCGTCTACATAAGACTCACCAATGGCGCTCGAATCAAAACAGTTGAACAACCAAATCAAATATAAAGTTGAAGAGCATCCAAAGCCGAAAAGTTGTACCAAATATGATTCAGGCAATATATGCCTGGGGTAGGAAACCGTAAGTGTTTCAAACAATTCAATATTTCCTGAACAGTTAATTTGCAGAACATTAGCATATCAATGATATTTTCTGTCAAAAAGTTCTGACTTATGAGTCGGTAAAACCCTCGAAGACGTAACGTCCACCTGCAGTGACATCGAACCGGGGGCTATAAAAACTCACCAAAGATACCAGAAGTCGATTTCACACAGAGTCGGATTTGGGGAGGGGGATGGGCAAGGAAAAAAATTTGCTTGCTTAAATAGGGAATCACTGGGGCGTGACGAAATCGACCCCCTCTTAGGCAGTCAGTGGGCCCCACTTATGAAAATTTTTGGATCCGCCACTGTCAAAAACAAACTTACGACTAAGATTGATCATAAGTCATAAACAATTCATAATGTGATAATTGGTCATTAAAATTGAAGCATTTTTTTTCAGACAAAACACAGGTTGGACTTTAAGTAAACAGTTAGTAGTTCAAAAAAAGATCAGTGAATCAACAGGTCAGGAGATGGATCTGACGCAACTTCTCGATAAACTCAAATCAAAAACGGTAAGTTTTACATGAAATCTAATTATGATGAAAGCTTTTCTAAATATAAAAGAGTAGTATTAATAATAAAGAGTAAAATATTAAACCAATATGTAGAATAACTTATGTACTGATCCTGACAGTTCTACCTACAATGTATTATCACAGTTCTACTTAGAACTGATTCTGACATTTTCACGATCTTTCAAGTTGGACATTTCTTATGACACTTCATGTTGAATATTTCTTATGACACTTCATTTTGAATATTTCTTATTGCACTTATTGTTGAACATTTCTTATTAACCTTCATGTTGAACAATTCTTATGACACTTCATGTTAAACAGTTTCTATTAGACTTCATGTTGAACATTTCTAATGACACTTCATGTTGAACAGTTCTTGTGACACTTCATGTTGAACATTTCTTATGACACTTCATGATGAACATTTTTTATGACACTTCGTGTTGAACATTTCTCATGGCTTTTGATGTTGAACAGTTCTTACGACACCTCATGTTGAACATTTCTTATAAAATTTCATGTTGAACAATTCTTATGACACTTCATGATAAACATTTCTTATTAAACTTCATGGTGAAGATTTTTTATGACACTTCATGTTGAACAGTTCTTATGCCCCTACGTCCTGAAAATTTACATTTTATTATGAATCTTCATATGAATTGTTTTTATTCTCAGGGAAAAGAAGATATTCTTATCATCGACGCTGGTGCTATAACAAAGCAAGTCATGGACACAATTTTAAAGTCCGCTGTTTTAGAAAAATTTCAACAGGTTTTGATACGGACGAACTACATGTCAGGAGGAAGGATAGACTATAAAGCCGCCTTACGTCATTACAGGTCAATTTATGAGGAAGGATTTAGATTATTTTGGTCAAGAGAAGAATGGAATTGTGCCCATGGACTTTTAACTGGATGTATTTATTTACATTTTGTAAGATTTTGTTTTCACCTATATAAAATTATTGAAAATTCGTTTATAAAATCGACCGCATAGAAAACGTACAATTTTAACACATCACTTGGTTTTAAGGAAAAAGAAACCTAAAGATTAGAACTGACAGTGTCAAAAAGGTATCAGAAAGTATAACCTACAATGTTTAAAGTATATGTAACCTTTATCAACCTACAATGTTTAAAATATATTTAAACTTTAACCTACAATGTTGGAAGGATATCTGAAATTATAACTGACAATTCTAAAAGGATATTTGAAATAATAACTAACAACGTTACATGTAAAAGAATATCTGAAATTATAAAAATTATAATCGACAATGTTATTAAAATATCCATAATGGAGAAGGAGAAGACTAAACAAATCAAGTCAAACGAAAATATTCTGAAAATATAATTTTGTTTGTTGAGGAGTGTTATCCTTATCGTGTAATTTAATAAGAATTCGATGTTTTGCCTTCTGTAATTACAAAACTTTATCATCAGAAACTAGGTTCAAATATAATACGCTGTCAATCATAAACATCTTTAAAAAAATTAAAATATTTAGAATTTCCCTTGTCTTTGTTTTGTTATGCTTTGCAGTTTAAGTGCTTAGATACACACAAAATATAAATACAAATAAACGAAAAGACACATTTCCAGGTCGTCAGATTTTTAAGTTTTATTGATTATAATGTAAGCTTTATGGTAAGATTTTTTCTTCAATATTCACATTCAGATTCATCTTTTATGTTTTAGATGCACAAAGACTGCAGGGATACATCTAAAAAGGTTTGTTTATAAACAGGACGAAAGATACCAAAGGGACAGTCAAACTCATAAATCGAAAATAAAGTGACAACCCCATGGCTTAAAATGAAAAAAAAACAACAGACAAACAATAGTACACATGACACAATATAGAAAACTAAAGAACAAGCAACACGAACCCCACCAAAAACTAGGGTGATCTCAGGTGCCCCAGAAGGGTAAGCAGATCCTGCTCCACATGTGGCACCCGCTCCCTTAAAAATGAGGTGAATAGTTTTTATTATGGAGTTTTACGAATCAACGTAGAGCTCTACCACTGAAATAGACATCAATCGAATCGGACTCTTTGGTAGCACATTAATATCTTAAATGTATATGAGTGACACAAAATGTGGAATATACATCGATCGATAAGGCAGCAACCCAACATTACTTTCAAACCAGAAAAGGTACTTAGAAGTAAATATCTGGCTTCAACAATATACAAGTGTTACATATTCATTAACCCTTCTGAACATTACAACGTACATGTATTACTAAGGATTTCTATCCAAGGAATAGATTACCTTAAGTTAACTGTATTTGGCAAAACTTTTAGGAATTTTGGGTACTCGGTGCCCTTTAACTTCCTACTTTATTTGGCCTTTTTTTCTTTTTTTTTCATTTGAGCGTCATTGATGGGTCTTTTGTAGACGAAACGCGCGTTTGTCCGTACAAAATTTCAATCCTGGTATCTATGACGAGTTTATTGGCTCTGAATGATTTTGAACCTTCCATAAAAACTCAATGACATTGGCAAACTTGCAAACGGGAGGTGAAGACATCTGGTATTCACATTAAACTTTTTAAATGTTTTTTGTACCTGATGGTACATGTTTGGTGCAGCTGTCATATTATATTTTTTCTCAAAAATATTTTTGGGTTTCTCCTTGCGAAACATTTACTATGCCATGCATGTGAAAGAGGTTGGCATCATATAGCCATAATAAATACGCTGAACCTAAATTGGACTGAATTCAGTGAAGTTTTAAAGTATCTCAGACATAATGCCATTGTAAACCTTTCATTTATTTTTTTATCAAAGCAATTTTTTGTTTTAGCCAAACATGGATTTTTCCATTTAACCAAAAGGATGATAAATGGTATACATAATTTGCTAGATGCATATTTAGCGATAGCATCTGCTGAAATCTATAATAAATTAACTGCATTATTTTTTTAAAGGAATGCTTTTTTTTTTTATTGTTTTCATTATCTCCAATCTTTTTTTTTTTAAAAGTCCCTAAAACCAATACGTCACCCATCCATCGAACTGAAACCACTGAATTGAAAATAACCGACAACATGTCATTTAGAAATTCGCTATAGTTTCCTTAATTTCGATCAGATGTAGCAACATTAACTTGGTCGACAATGACATATCTTGATTTGTTAGTATTGCCATTTTTCTAAAGTTTTGTTAGTATTGCCATTTTTCTAAAGTTTTAGTTTCTAAATTGTGAAATTTGCGATTGCAACTCTCTTAGGCAACACCTTTACTGACCATTGGATATGATGTTCACACTAATACTTTTGGTTGCTTCGTTTACATTTCTTAAATTTGAAATTAATCTAAACAATTGATTTTGGTGGGTTGACTTGCAGTGTATATTTCTGGTCTACAGTTGTTATTACATACCTTTATAAAATCTATTGTTATAAATATTATTTTAATAAAAATTGCCATTATTTCATAATTTGAAAAAGTTAGAATTGATATTTTTAACTATCATTTTCGTCGTTTATTGCAGATGGATGATACACATTTAACAATTCCAGATGAGTCTACACTTATTACATATGATAATGCTACAATTCAGGACTTGTACACAAGGTATTTCTACTTATGTTCTTTTTATTGTCTAGCCTTTAGTCGAAAAAGTGAGACATTGCGATCCTACATTCCGTCGGCGTCGTTGTCGACGTCGTAGGCGTCCACAAATATTCACTCTGTGGTAAAAGTTTTTGAAATTTTAATAACTTTCTTGAACTATCCTGGATTTCTACCAAATTTGACCAGAAGCTTATTTATGTTCACACTGGCGGATCTAGAAATTTTCATAAGTTGGGGCCCACTGACTGACTAAAGGAGGGGGGGCGCTCCAGTCACGCTTCAGTTATTCCCTATATAAGCAACCATATATAAGCGGGCCCCCTGTGCAACCCCCCCCCCCCCTAAATCCGCCTCTGGTTCATAAGATAGTTTCCAGAAGTAAATTTTGTAAAAATGAAATTCCATTATTTCCTTATTTTACTTGTAAATGGACTGGACTTAGTTTTTTTCTGCCAGGAAACATTACATTCACTCTGCGGTCAAAATTTTAATAACATTCTTAAACTATCATGGAATTGTACCAAACCCGGTCAGAAGCTGGTCTATGATCATAAGATAGTATCCAGAGGTAAATTTTGTAAAAATAAAATTCCATTTTTTCTGTATTTTACTTATAGATGGACTTAGTTTTTCTTCCAGTTAACATAACATACAGTCTGCATTTAAAGTGTTTAAAACATTTTTAAGATTCTTAAACTATCCTGGATTTTTACCAAACTTGGATAGAAGCTTCTGACAATCAAAAGATAGCATCGAGAGGAATAGTTTTATTGGTTTTTTTTCATCATTTGGTTTTAGTGTGTGATAAACAGCAAAAGTAGGCAAGACACTGGGTTCCGCGGAACCCTTACAAATGTTTGTTTTAACTAATTGCACAAAAGTAACAGTAGCTTAATTGATTTCAGCAGCACTGGCAGTAAATTTATATAGATTCTCACATTGGAACCAGTGGATTATCCCCCCATTTTTGCACATTTTATTGATGAATGCACAGTTATCTTTCTGTCAACATTTAGGTATAGTCTGTGTTATTGATTTTAAAACCTGAATACATTTGTCAAACCTTTGTTGTGGAATTTTACAAAAATAGTACAGGAATTTTTTCAAATTAATCGACGGCACCATAAGTAGAATTTTTTTTTTTCTTTTCTTTGTCTTTTTCTGTATTTTACTTTTTCATAGACTTAATTTTTAGCGCGTTACTTTACACTTGCAAATTAACAACAGCACTCGCTCATGAACTTATGTAGTTGACATCAAGCTTATGTTGCAATTTCCTCTTGCAACGTTAACAGTAACCTGTTGTTCTGTTCATGCTCTCCAATGTTATATTTTTAACTTTGCAAAAGTACGCTCTCGAGCGCACCGCAATATATTACAATTAAGAAACGTAATGCACCACATAATCATAATTTATGATATTTTAGACATTAAGTAAAATCAGATTCAATTTTGTGAATCAAAATTTAGCAAGATTGTCTCAAATGTAGAATAGTGTTTTTTTTTTTAAATATAATAATAATAATTAAACCGAAATCATGATATCTTTCTTTTTTGCATTTTAAATCTGATATAAAATCCTGATTATTTTATGTATTAGATACTTAACATCACTCCAGATCCACTGTACCCAAGTTATACGTCCTGGAATACTTAAAGATGGTGGATGGAACGTTTGTCATGATGTTAAATATAGACCACCAGTAAATTGTCTTGTATACGACTTTGGGTGAGTAATGTTGAATTTTGTCAATTACAATCCCAGAAATACCGCAGTAGTGTATAATAATGAATTTGATGCAGAAACCGTGCAAGCTTTCTCAATAAAAGAGGGGCGAAAGATGCCAGAGCGGATTATTCAACGTGAAGAGTCAAAAACGAATTTTATGGTTCAATAAAATCAAAATTAATAATATAGCCATTTATTGAATGTTTATAACAATAACTGTTTAACACGGTTAGCACGTCATATCGTATCGCAAATTGAATTCTACGAAATCTGTACCAGTTAGGATACACAATAATTCATTTTTTACTATTTCAGGATAGGAAATGATTTCGCTTTTGATGATGACATTACGAAAATATATGGTTGTGAAGTTCATGGTTTCGATCCAAGGTACGTATTATTAACGAATTCCTTATAGAGATGCTTTATAGTACGGAGTTTTCGTATGTCTATATGTTAATTAGCTTCGCTCTCAATTTCATTGAGAAGTGACTGCCTATAAAACTGTATATTTCTTCTTTTGTCACGTGAATTTTTTATCTGTTACTTTACTGTTTGTCAGACAGCGTTCGCCTAACTTTGACCTCATTTCATGGATGGGTAGTCAATATTAGGTTTTCGTTTATCAGATACTCTATAAACAATATGTCAACTAGTTTCATTTTTCGTGGTTTTTATTTCGTCGTTTATTAGAAACTTTAAGTCAAAGATGAACTATATATTTTGTGTATTGAGTAATTAAAGAATGTGTCAGTCTTCCTGTTAGGGTTCCTTTCACCTTGACCTCATTTCCATTGTTCATTTGTCAGTAGTAAGTTTTTGTCGAGCCTGCAACTTTTGTTGCAGAAAGCTCGACACAGGGATAGTGATCCGGCGGCGGCGTTAGCCCACTTCTTAAAAGCTTTATATTTTAGAAGGTGGAAGACCTGGATGCTTCATACTTTGTATATAAATGCTTCATGTTACGAAGTTTCCGTCAGTCACATGTCCAATGTCCTTGACCTCATTTTCATGGTTCAGTGACCACTTGAAAAAAAAGTTCAAATTTTTTGTAATGTTGAATTCTCTCTTATTATAAGTAATAGGATAACTATATTTGATATGTGCGTACCTGGCAAGGTCCTCATGTCTGTCAGACAGTTTTCACTTGACCTCGACCTCATTTCATGGATCAGTGAACAAGGTTAAGTTTTGGTGGTCAAGTCCATATCTGAGATACTATAAGCAATAGGGCTAGTATATTCGGTGTATGGAAGGACTGTAAGGTGTACATGTCCAACTGGCGGGTGTCATCTGACCTTGACCTCATTTTCATGGTTCAGTGGTTATAGTTCAATTGTTTTTGTTTTGGTCTGTTTTTCTCATACTATATGCAATAGGTCGACTATATTTGTTGTATGGAATGATTGTAAGGTGTACATGTCTAGCGGGCAGATGTCATCTGACCTTGACCTCGTTTTCGTGGTTCAGTGGTCAAAGTTAATTTTTTGAGTTTTGGTCTTTTTATCTAATACTATATGCCATAGGTCAACTATATTTGGTGTATGGAAATATTTTATGATCTTTATGTCAGTCGCGCAGGTTTTATTTGACCGTGACCTCATTTTCACAGTTCATTGCACAGTGTTAAGTTTTAGTTTTTTGGTCTATTTTTCTTAAACTATAAGTAATGGGTCAACTATTTATGTTGTATAGAAGCATTGTTAGCTGTACATGTCTGCCTGGCATGGTTCATCTGACCTTGACCTAATTTTCAAGGTTCATTGGTCTTTATTTAGTATCTTGGTTAATGTTAAGTTTATGTGACAGTTGTAATAAAGCTTAGCTTTATACTTAGGACTATCAACATAATATCAATTATTAGTATAGAAGGCGAGACATTTCAGCGTGTGCACTCTTGTTAAAGATTGATCCGTTTCTCAGATGGAATAATCAATAGCGTATCTATCCATTGGTCAATGGAATGTTTGTAAGATGTACTCTCAGATCTGTATCTAGTGTCTTTTGCTGTTGGAATGTACAAGTACCCGCCCACGTCCAGTTGTAGTTTTATCTATCGGAAATGTTGAGCCTTTTTCAACTGATTTTTAATAGTTCGTTCTCATGTTGTACTGTTATACCACTGTCCCAGGTTGGGGGAGGGTTGGGATCCCATAAACATGTCTAACCCCACCACATTCTCTATGAATGTGCCTGTCCCAAGTCATTGAGCCTGTAATTCAGTGGTTGTCGTTTGTTTATGTGTTTCCTATATATTTGTTTTTTGTTCATTTTTTTATATAGAAATTAGGCCGTTAGTTTTCTCGTTTGAATTGATTTACATTGTCATTTTGGGACCTTTTATAGCTGACTATGCGGTATGGGTATTGGTAATTGTTGAATGCCGTACGGCGACCTATAGTTGTTAATTTTTGTATAATTTTGATATCTGGTGGAGAGTTGTTTCTTTGGCAATCATACCACATCTTCTTTTTTTTCATATATCCGTATGGTATGGCTCATTTGACCGTGACTTCATTTTCATGGATCATTGAAAATGTTAAGTTTCTGTTATCATTTTAGAAAACTTTTATCTTGTAGGTCTTTAACTTGAATTCAGGCAAGATAAGTAAATCAAGCAAGACATTTTAGCTTGTACATTCTTGTAGCTTATATGTAGCACCTTTATTATAGAACGTCTAAAACTCCGTCTAGCAAAGAATTAGCAGCAAGACGAGACTTTGGCAGTACAAAGTGTACGTTCAGAAAAAATGTTGTATTTGCGCATTGTCTCAATGTTATGCAGTAATATTTGGTGTCTCACTAATTTTTTATATGTATCACCTTTGATAAGTATTCAGTATGACGATATATTTTCACTTCTGTTCTCGTACTCTGAACAATAATTTTATTAATTTTGTAAAAAATAATTACTTCCGTACTTCTAACAACAAAACTATTATATATAGACAATAATAGTGCATTGACTTGACATATCAACGATATAAGGATGAGGCTTAGAAACGGGGAAATGCTTGGCTCTGCCGAGCTTTTTCACCGTTTCGGGCCGAATCCTTATATCGTTCATATGTCAAGTCAATGCACTATTATTGTCTTTATACTGCAATCTAAAAAAAAAAAAACTTCAATTGTTGTTTAATGTGATAATGTTATTATTTGCTTAAAAATTGGAAACTTCTCCCTTTTATAAAAAGGCCTCATGTCATGCGGGCGGTGAAATATACAACACGATGAAATGTACATGGTGAACGAATTTGTTTGAGAGTGAACTAAAATATCAGCAATAACCATAAAACATAATAATTTATAGTTTGCAAACCAAAAATATTTAAAACAAGTGAAATATGTTATTTTTCTAAAAATTGCAAAAGAAATAAGTTTGAGTAGTTGTATACATTGGGAAAAAAACAGGTTGAATAGGTCGTATGAATAATTAATTATAATTTCGGAATTTTCTAATTATATATTCATGAGGAAAAGTGATATCAGGTCAGTGACTGTATATAACATAGAAATATACGGTCAACGCATTTTGACTGCTCAAATAGAACGAGTGCAGTATAATTAAATTTACCTGTATATGTTATTTTATTTAACGCATTATAATCAAAAACTTTATATTGAGTATATATTTATATCTGAAACAAATGGACAATTCACTTCAGTAACCGTATTCCAATATGTACACTTATAGTAGACTGTCAGAACTCTGCAAATCTGGACATTATACCAAACAACCCAGAAATACTTCAAAAGATTGAAAACATGTCCAGAATATGCATGAAATTGACAAAGAGATTATCCACCGAGATATAACGCTTACCTGGGTTACACAGCTCCCCATTAACACACCAATGCCAATATTTACTATCTAGTGTCTATGTAATATATATTATAAATAGCAAAATAGTTGCTGTTAAAAACTTAAGTGTGATCTATATGCTTAACTATCTGAAGCATTTATATCTGCTTGCTAACCTGTAATATATATAACCCTGATTGTGCGTATATCTAGACTTTTAAATCTGAGTACAATGTAGAACTAACTTTTATAACGCAAAAATATATCATTGCTTATTAATGGAGATGTCAACATTATCTAGAAAATATCATCTGTAACATCTTCGAAATGCATAATTTTTTAGGATTACTCTACTAGGCTTTCATATGAATGACTACACGTAAACTGTATCAAAATAATTCAACCGCCAAACTAGTTCATTGATTTTATTAAACTAGACATTGGCTTTAATCATCGAACCTACATCCTAGGGAACGTATGGGTTATCCGTGTATATGATATGTACATTTCTGTAAACAAATTTTGCGCATGCAACGTTCCGGTAGATGATACTTTTCAACATTTTAAATTTGGAATAACTTGCTTCTTTATTCAATATTTGTTTGTTTTTGTTCACGCATCGTTGTAAATATGATGAGATTTGGTGCGACTATCATACAAGTGAGAGGTTTAACGCTATAAAACCAGGTTCCATCTACCATTTTCTACATTTTAAAACGCATGTACCGAGTCAGGAATATGACAGTTCTTGTCCATTGTTTGATGTGTTTTATCATTTGAGTTTGTCATTTGATAAGGGACTTTCCGTTTTGAATTTTACTCGTAGCTCAGAATTTTGCAATCTAATTAAAATTAAATCCTTTAATTGCTCCTGCATGTTCTGATATGTCGCGCATCAAGGCGCGCGACATATCAGAACATGAGCATTTAAAGGATTTAATCTTAATTAGATTGGTATTTTTGTGATTTTACTAATTGTGAATACGTTAACATTATAAAAAAAACTAATCCGTTAAACATTTTAACTAGTCCGTTAAGGAAACACAGCTAGCTGGGTATGCTCCAAGGCTGGAGGGATCTACATAAAAAAGAAGAACGCCATTTTACTACCTGCAACGTCTATATGATATAGGCACCTACGTTTAGAAATCATATTTTTATTGGTTCATGCTTCAAACTTATTCGTTCGGGCACAGGACGTTTGCGCTTTTTTTCCTGTAAAACGATTAGACATTTGCGCTTTAAGTTTGAATCACCTATATTCAATTGACCTGACATTTGCGCTTTTCACCCATCGTTGTCCACCTGTAATTTTAAGGAGAAAAAGTATTACGTAGATGAATTTAACTTATATTTTTCATTATTATGAAAAATGGTGCAGAATCCTTCCCACTTTAATGAACAATTCTACTCACTCATTCTGCAAATATTTTTTTTTTAAGAGTACCATTTAACAACAGTCGGTTAATTACAGTACGACTTGTTATATTGATTGGCATGCACCCCAGAATTGAGAAACATGATTATGTATTTGAAATATTGGAAAAATACCAGTCAGAACAGATAACAAGAGCTTTTTTTCGATCCTTGGACTTCAGATATCAAGCAAAAAACTGACCTGTAACATGTCTTAAGAATGTTTTCTTTTACTAGTTTTAGCTGTATATAAACTTTTTAACATATTTCTATGTGCTAAGAAATGTGCTAAGCAATGAGTTTTAAACTTTTAACTCTACGAGGTCAAACCTGCCGGTCCCAAGCCCGGATAAAAGAGGTTGTCCTCCTTTATCCTAAAACCAACTATTGCAAAAGCGCCAATGTCCTATGTAAAAAGCGCAAATTTCCATTTTTAAAAAGCGCAAATGTCCTATGATTTATAGCGCAAGTGTCCAAAAAAAAAAGAAGCGCAAATGTCCTATGAAAAAGCGCAAACGTCCCTCGCCGATTCGTTCAGTGTATGTTTATTTTTTTTTGTTATGCCCCACCTACGATATTATTCGCGACATATCAGAACATGAGCAAATTCAAGGATTTAATTTTAATTAGATTGGTTTTTTTGTGATTTTACTTTTTGTGAATACGTTAACATTTTAAAAACTAATCCGTTAAACATTTTAACTAATCCATTAAGGGAACACAGCTAGCTGCGTATGCTCAAAGGCTGGAGGAATTTACATAAAGATTAAGAACACCATTTTATTACCTGCAACGTCTATATGATATATGCAGCTATGTTTTAATATTATATTTTTATTGGTTCATGTTTCAAGCTTATTCGTTCAGTTTATGTTTATTTGTGGGTTTTTTTTATGCCCCACCTGCGATATTATGCCCCTACTACGATAGTAAAGGGGCATTATGTTTTCTAGTATGTGCGTCCGTCCGTCCTTCCGTCTGTCTTTCCGTCCTTTTGTCCCGCTTCAGGTTAAAGTTTTTTGTTAAGGTAGTTTTTGATGAAGAGTCCAATCAACTTGAAACTCAGTACACCTTTGCCCTATGATATGATCTTTCTAATTTAAATGCCAAATTAGTGTTTTGACCCCAATTTCACGGTTCACTAAACATAGAAAATGATAGTGCAAATTTCAGGTTAAAGTTTTTGGTCAAGGTAGTTTTTGATGAAGAGTCCAATCAATTTGAAACTCCTTACACCTCTGCCCTATGATATTATCTTTCTAATTTTAATGCCAAATTAGTGTTTTGACCCAAATTTTACGGTCCACTTAATACAGAAAATGATAGTGCGAGTGGGTCATCCGTGTACTATGGACACATTCGTGTTTTAAAATGTTTTTTCGATTAGTTAAGCTTTTTTAATTAATATTTGTTTAGGTGTGTCTTTTTATGTTATAATGTATCACTACTGTTAATGTGAAGGTTGGCGTTAAGGTTAATTGTTTTAACATTTGAACCTTTTGCATTTTTATGCACCTGTCCTAATTAGTTAGGAGCCTGTTATTCAGACGTGGTTGTCGTCTTGTTAGAGGTTGCTATTCGGTGTGTGCCAAGGATCCGTGTTAACTTTTTATACATCGTCACTTGGATGGAGAGTTGTTTTATTGGCACTCATACTACATCTTCTTATCTATATTGGCGGTTGGAGCTTTGTTGCTACTCGCTAAATACGCGTCTTAAAGGATTAAGAGTAAATGACCAGATCGGATAATTATTGTGTTCTGGTAGGGTGACACGTTTTCTTGTGCACTGTTACCTTGTGAACAAGCACGTTAAATCTGACCCAGCGAGTCAGTCCCTCATCCTGTAGGTTTTTTTTTAGTTTTACAAATCATGAAACTTGAAAGAGACGGTTGCATTTTTTGTGAGCTTTGATCGCAGTTCCTCTTTTCTATTATTTATTTTCGATATTTTTTTTGTATTTAAGCATGAAAATGAAATCAAAGAAAAGAACTGAAAAGGCATGGTTCCACGATGTCGGTATTGGAGAAGTTGAATACACAAGACGTAAAAAATTTAAGATGTCAACATTCCAAAATATAAGTAAAGCTCTTGGTCATGAAAATGTAAGTATAAGTTTTGTATTGATGTCCTGATCTTATTACGGAATGCTTATTTCAATTTTTTGAAGGCTCTTTCTTTAATTTACCCAATTGTCAATTATATAATATATCATCCAGTTTTGCTGTTATGTGGCACATAATTCTGACAAATTACTATATAAAGTCATATCAACATTTTTCAAGACGTGTTATCATTTCACGGCAAAAAGTTCAGGTTCTTCCGATTAAATCAGACAAAGACGAGATAGTACTGCGATTCATATTGCCATACAAAAAAAGTAGTGACAGAAAAGAGACAAAATTAAGATTATATTCAAAATCCATAACTATGAAACATCTTCTGAAAGTGTTGCTGCATCAGGAAAATTTGAGATAATGGCACTAATCCTGTTTTATCAAAGCTTTTATAGAAAAAAAATAATTAATGAACTCGATTAACTTGGTCCCTTGTGTCATAGTTATAAGTATATCAATTAAAAATCCTTTTGTCAAGATAATACTATTTTAAGAAAGAGAGTACAGTATTAGTAAACAGTGTGCTAGTGCGATACGATATATACGGACCAGTAAATTCCAAATGAGCTGAGTGCGAGCGAACTGGAGCGCCATATGTAATTTAGTTACGCCGTAAATATCGTATTTAAAAGTCATTTGCACCCTGTGTTACGAGTTTATCTTACCGACTACATTAGTATGTGGAATTTAGACTATTGGCTTATTTTAGTGATCACGTATTCAATATTGAGAGCCTATTTACAAGAAGAAATACCAACAATAACAAATTGTTACCTTTTAATGTGTTTTCTATATCTTTTTTCTATCGTTTATCATTATTTTTTTTTATCTGTGTGGGGCGAAACATCTCAGATTATTCTTCTAAGCCATGTTATTCTTATATGGAACGTAACACTACTACAAGCCGAGTTTTTTATTTATATAATTACATAAGATGTATTTTTCATTATAATACGTTATTCTGATTGGCTACACTGCAATCTCGCGTTCATTACACAATAAAATTTATCATTCATGATGATGCGAGGTTCCACAATAAAGTGCACAGGTAAATTAAATAAAAACGTAAAATATCGTGTTTTCATAATCCTAGCTAAAAATGTAATTATAAGTATTAAATGCTTCTTTTTGTTATTTCATAATGTTGTAAAAGAGTTGACCGTGCGCACATTTTTAGAATAAAGCGCTTCCGCATTGCATACAAAATGTACTTCGGTCAACGCTTTTACACCCAATAAAGTTACAAAAAGAAGCATTCAATTCTTTTTGAAAAAAACGCGCCCACTGACCACATATTAAATTTAACAATCTTCACGTGTTCGCTTTTAACCAGTGACATTCTCCTAGAAATGTATTTGAGGTTATATAATGTTTCATTGCATTTTGACAGTAAGATTATGGACCTAGTCTTACATCGATGTTTTTGTTATAATTCCTATTTTTTTGTTAGTTTTTGTTCTGGTAAATTATTAACAAATATACCGGTATAGAATTTAAAAAAAAATTCTTCGAAGTTATATGTGCTTGTGCATTTCTATATACTGCTTCTTATATCTGTAAAATTTAGAATTTTAGCAAATGAGTTGGAGGTTTCGAGTTTTCGGTACCTCCTTGCCTTTAAAAAAAGTAAAACTATGACGGGGTATAAGTTGTCAAATTAATGTTCTATGAATTACTCAAACTCTGATATTCAATTTCATGTTTATAGGTGTCATACCACCAATTAAAAGTCCCTATCTGTTCAACCAAATTTTACAATTTTCACAGCTTTCTAAACATTTTACCTTAAGTTTAATTTCATAGAAACCAGGTATATCTTGTATCGTACATGTATCAGTTTTCTACATGCCAATTTCAACAGATGTTTAAAATCATATAAAAAAAGAAAAGGTCTTCCGAATAGAGGTACCATTAAAAATAACCCCTGCTTTTCTGGAAATCTTAAATTAGCATACTCTGGAGTGCATTAATCCTTAATTTTGAATGCAAACTCATAAACAAGTAAATTTTAGCTCAAAATGGTCTTAATATATTTCGCTTTCACCAACAGTTTGATTTCTGCCAATTTGTTGGTTAGTTTAAGTAAACAATGACATCCAATGCACTTTTTTTTGTCCGAGTAGGCCTACTTTCACATACGTTCTAAATTTGAGGGAGTAATTGGTGGTATGACACCTATACTTAAACGTATATTTGACCTGGATTTGTTTTCGCTGAATCGATTTATGACTATTGAACAGCAATATACTACTGTTGCCTTTATTGAATTTATTCTTATCTATTTTAGTGGTAACTATTTCTTTTTCAGAGAAAAATGAATATAATTAAAATGGATATTGAAGGCTCTGAATGGGTCAGTATTCCAGTTATGATCAAGCAAGGATATTTTAAAGATGTTACACAGCTCCTTATTGAATTTCATGCGTATCCTGCTGTGTCGTATCTATCGCAATTGAAATCATTATATGATATAGGATTTAGGATTTTTTGGTACCATAGAAATCCATTTTGGAAAAATTTATTTGTTCACAATCTTACTCAACACTCTTCTTGCTACGAGATTCATATGATGAAGGTTGATGTGTAGAAAAGGAACTGAAATAAATGATGAACATCGGATTTAACATATCAACAACCATTCCACTATAAAAGGGGTTTTAGTTTGGAGAACGCATCGGAGAATTGGATTTGACATATCAACAACCATTCCACTATAAAAGGTGTTTAAGTTTGGAGAACACATCGGAACAACACGAATGGATATGTCTAATTAAAATGAATTGACTGATGTGTAGCTGGAATATATTTATTGATGATATTGTGTTTCCTGTAGAATAACACTACTTGGTACTTAAGAGAAAAGAGGGATTGAAATTTATTTTGTAATTTATGTGATGCAAAAAATGGTTTTGTACAATTATTATCGTTTTTTTTAGAAAAAAAAAACCAGAACCAGGTTGCGAGTCTTATGCTCCTCATTCCCCTTTTGATTTTACATCAACATTATAAATACAAAGAACCTCTAATCTAACAATAAACTCATAATAGATACCAGGCTAGACGCGCGTTTCGTCATCAAAAGCCTCACCAGTAACGCTCGAACAAAAAAGATAAGATGGATAAATAAAGTACAAAGTTAAAAGAGCATTGAGAACCAAAAATTCAGAAAAGTTTTGTTAAATGCAGTTAAGATAATCTATACCTGGGGTAGAAAATCTCAAACTAAAATGGAGCGATCTATTTAATAATCCGGTTTTTGTTTTTAAATTTTATATGCATCTCAATTTTTCTTATTCTTATACATTTTCGATCATATCAACAGTCTGCACGGTTAGTCACTAGTCTGATGCCCCAGACTAGTAAAATTTCATTCGGACTAGTAATTTTTTGCAAAACTTTGTTTGGACCAATAAGAAAAATGTCAAACATTGGTCTTTGGACTAGTAGTTGAAAAAGTTTTTGGTGCAGACTGTATCAACTAATAAAAAGAAAAAAAATCTATTATATGTAAACCATGCAGTTTTACTTTTATGTAGCAAGAAAGTTCTTCAATTTACCGAATATAATCACATTATCATATAATGTTAATAGAAATGGAAGTTATTGATTTGTTTTCGTGACCATGATTTCCAAGTTGAAATAACCGATCCTACATCATATGTTAAGTGTTTAAATGAAGTAAATAATGTGAATGTCCCTGTTCGTAAAAGAGCTCATAACGTATGCATACATTCCCGGTTGCTAAATGTACATTATGTTGTTTTCATCTGATAATAAAACAAAAATTCAAGAGTTCAGGAAAGTGGTAACAAAATGCAAATTGATTTATTTTTATTAATGCATTTAGCTTAAACCTACACGAGCATGCATTTTACAGACATTACTTGTCGCTAAATTTCAAAAATTCTTTTTTGTATCATTACTATTGTTTTGTTTGATTCATGACAAAAAATAAATAAAGAATTAGTTTGCTCGACTTACCTGATCCCTTGTGTCATAGTTATAACAAAAGATTTTGATTAAAAAACCTTTTGATCAAAAGGATACTTTGTAAAGGAAGAGGGAATATAGTTCTATTTGCATTTAAAATTATCGACCTTGTCTCACATCTATATTTTTATAGTTTTTAATATGTGTAAGGTTTTGTTCAGGAATTGAATTATTTACAAATATACCGGAATCAAATTGGTATTATTTTTTTCCTACAAAGTCTTATGTACTTGTCCACATAGACACTGTTTATTATACCTGGTTTTGAAAACATGAATTTTTGCTATTAATTTGGAGGATCATCTTGATGGTTTCGGGTTTTGGTACCGTTTGGTACCTTGTTTTTATCTTATACCAAAAATTAGAAATAAAAATTGAAAAATATTACTTATACATATACATTTGAATATATAGAAATTGAAAAAAATATTATGAAATTAAAAATATGTTTTTAATCTTTTACAATATTGTTAAACCAGGCATGCGCCAGAAAGTAATCATCAACCAGTTGATGTTTTCTGTGTATAAAGAAGAGAATGAAGAAGACCTCCTTCCCAATAAAAAAGTAAAACATTGACGATCATTTTATACATATTCAGCTTGCATAATGGTATAAAATAAATAAAATGTCAAACAGAATAAATTTAAGATAGACTGCTTCTTTTAGCTGACATTTATTACAAGTATTCTAACTATGTAAAAATGGAGGATCGAAGTGTAATTTGTGCAGTTAATGCATTTCGTTGGTTAATCCGTCATAAAGAACGCGAAAGACATCCCTTACAAAAGAAGGCTTTGTTTCGGTTTTTGACAAAATATAATTGATACATTTTGCTTGTAAATTTAAAGTTCGTAATTTTTCATTAACTAAATCTTCCTTTTGTAAAATTGATCGGTTTTAGATATTTAATTTAGGCCATATAGATTTCTATGCTCTCAAAAATTTGATATGTTGGCTTCCAAATTTTTTTCGAGCATACTTTTGTCTTTTAAAGACATGGGTTGTGCACTCGAAAATCATGTCATTATTTTTTTTTATATCTCGCCTGCGACGAAAGTCGCGGAAGGCGAGATATAAGTGTTGCTTTTCCGGCGGTGGATATTTCTGATATTTTCTTTAAAGTTGCATTACTATCATTACGAATCAGTTTGACAACTATATCGAGGCCCAGCTCCCTAAGTCATGGTCCAGCGACTTTCAATTTAATAAGCAATTTTCAATGTCAAGTTCTCTGCTAAAGCTAGTATGATAGGAACTACTTGTGATAGATCAACGATATTTTCTATAAAGTTGCATTACTGTCAGTACATAACAGTTTGATGACTATTTCGGGGCCCTGTCCCTAGGTCATAATCCAATGCACTAGTAAACCAATTTTGATCTGAAACGGTCATTTTAATCGTAAGAGTTCTTAAAAGACATAACAATAAATTATGAACTCTTGAAATTATGACAGTATTTCAGTCAATCTTATACACTGCGGTAAATTCAGTACTGTTCAGACAATTCGCTTGCAAATAATTGAGATCTGTTGAGTCTATGTTCAGACCGTGCAGTAGTTGTTATTCACCTGTACACATCGGTTGAGTCTATGTTCAGACCGTGCAGTAGTTGTTATTCACCTGTACACATCAACATCTTACTGAATTATCGGAAGGATCCTGAACAATACTGAATTGATGTTATAGAGAAAGACTAAATAACACAGGCACTTGTTTCTGTCAATGTGGGGTTTACTATCCATACCAGTACAAAAAAAAAACACACAAGGTAGCTAACGGAAATTTTCAATGTGTTCGCTTCAACCAATATTTTTTAATTTCCCTTGATTTTTTCACAAATAAAAGTACACCAGTCTGTCGGTAATTGATTTATCTTTACAATGAAACAACTTTCACTTACCTTGAGAATACCCCTCAAACAGAATAACACACTTGAGATGAGAATTATTGACCTTTTTCTAGAACATTGAATTTGTAAGGACTTAACTTCCGGTTAACTTAGGAAGTTAATAGACTGTGTAATCCCATTGGTCATATTTTTCTGGTTACTGGTAACTAGTATAAATAAACAGGTAACCAGATGAATTAAACCAATTGGATTGCACAGTTATATTAACTTCCTAAGTTTACCGGAAGTTAAGTCCTTACAAATTCAATGGTCTGGAAAAAGGTCAATAATTCTCATCTCAAGTGTGTTATTCTGTTAGAGGGGTATTCTCAAGGTACGTGAAAGTTGTTTCATTGTAAAGAAAAAATCAAGGAAAATTAAAAAATATTGGTTGAAGCGAACACATTGAAAATTTCCGTTAGCTACCTTGTGTTTTTTTTTGTACTGGTATGGATAGTAAACCCCACATTGACAGAAACAAGTGCCAGTGCTAAATAACTGTCCATTTATGGGAAATAATGGAGCGGAGGCCCGTTTAAGGCCGACGCCCATTATTTCCCAGGAATTGACAGTTAATTTGACTTTTAAATACACCTTAAATATTAATAATGAATCCTCAGAGTATATCAGTTTAAAGATTTTTTTTGTAATGGTTTTCTTATCATTTTCCCCGTGTTGTATCCAATAATCTGCATACAAACGTTTCAAATCAAACTGACCATCTACTCTTTTGAAGAACTTTTTATGAACAGTAGAATAATTACTAGAAAACTATCTTCAATACAGACAACTGTTTAAAGCAATGGATACGAACGTCTTTATTATAGTGTGATTGACATGATATTTATATTTGTCCTTGAATGGTATTCATACATATACATGCATGTTCATGGATCATGTGTGTTTTTCGTTTGATAAATATTGCATGTAGAATCGTCTGAGAAAAATTAAATGGTACAACTTGAATAAATTTCCAGGTATGTAACCCTTTAGCCTAGGTTATTTAACTAATAAGGGTATGTTCGATTATAAATCATTTTGGAAACAAAATGTGATTCTATATTTCAAACCATTCAATAGATGAATTAAAAAAGAAAAGATTGTTCATGCATAATCTAACATCTTTTCTTTCCCTTTGCTCATTCAACGAACAAAAATGTTATGGATTTTTTAGACGAGTCTTAAATAGCAATCCAAGCAGACGGAGAGGATACACACACGTTTTTTTTTTTGTCGAGCCTGCGACTTTTGTCGCAGAAAGGTCAACATAGGTATAATAGTGATCCGGCGGTGGCGTTTTCTTACTTCTTAAAAGATTTATATTTTAGAAGGTGGAAGACATGAATACTTCATACTTTGTATATAGATGTCTCATGTTGTGAAGTTTCCGTCAGTCACATGTCTAATGTCCTTGACATCATTTTCATGGTTCAGTGACTACATTAAGATTTTTTGTTATGTTAAATTTTCTCTCATCATAAGTAATAGGGTAACTATATTTGGTATGTGCGTACCTTGCAAGATCCTCATGTCCGTTACACAGTTTTCTCTTGACCTCGAACTCATTTCATGGAGCAGTGAACAAGGTTAAGTTATGGTCGTCAAGTCTATATCTCAGATACTATAAGCAATAGGTCTAGTACATTTGGTATATGAAAGGACTGTAAGGTGTACATGTCTAAATGGCAGGTGTCATCTAACCTTAACCTCATTTTCATGGTTCAGTTGTTATAGTTAAGTTTTTGTGTTTTGGTCTGTTTTTCTTATACTGTATGCAATAGATCTACTATATTTGGTGTATGGAATGATTGTAAGGTGTACATGTCTTTCTGGCAGGTGTCATCTGACCTTGACCTTGTTGTTAACACTGTGGATGTGGGTTCCAATTTCGCACGTGAAAAGTGTTCTGGACCCCAATCTTGATTGATAGACAAGGATTGTCAAGTTTTCCTGCCAAAGGTCGTTGGTTCTCTCTGGGCCTTTTGGCTTCCTCCACCAAGAAAGACCGCCACGAAATAGCACAATGATGTTTAAAGTGGCGTAAATGACCGACACATCAAGCAAATAATTAATCAACAGTTTATTTTCATAAAGCAATAGGTAATTAAAAGGCAAAAACTATTTTAGGTGGAGTAGCAAAAAACAGGCCTAAATAATTCAGTTAAAAATGAATGGTCAACTTAGAATAGAACTAAACGGTATAAATAGCTTATTCAAAAACAAATAGTCAACTCTTAATACATTCATGCGCAATTATTACAACGATTTAGCAATTGTATATACGACGTTCATAATTGGTTATCTGACATTATTACATCGCAGGAATGAAACAATATTATTTATTTACACCAGCTTCCTATAGAATTTAAAAAAATCATTCTTTTGAAGAAGAAAAGAAATGAAAATCCAACTGCATGTCCCTTAGTTAGGAACCTTGTTAGTGGCCGACCTTCATTATATGTTATGTTAATATATGAAGAAGAAGAATTGGCGTTAATTGCAGATCTTTGATAGCCTCTGTTAAATAGATTCAATAGCTATTAAAAGCTTGACATATCATGTGATTCATTGTGTATTGTTGAAGATCCTATATTTGCCTCTACATGTCTCACAATATTATTTGACCCCAATCTAACTCAACACTCTGTTTGCTACGAGGGTTGGTGTGTAGAAAAGGAACTGAAATGGATGACGAACATGGTTCACTGACTACTTAAAAAAAGTGCGAATTCAACTGAAATATATTCAAAAAATTGTTTACCACAGTCATAAAATTCACTGTTGCACGCATGACAATCCGTTCAAAATGGTGGATTCAATCCATACATATGAGGTCCTTCTGTTTTAGATGGTTTTGTCCATTTCTTACATTTTGTCTGACCCAAATATGGTAAAAGGGGCCCGTTGGACGCTTTTGCAAGATCTCTTTGTTTTTATTATAGATTCAAATAGTCGTTTCATCCATGAATCTCCTAAGAAAACCCATGAAGTATTTGTTCTCTTCGAAAAAAATGAGCTTTCTGTATCCCACTTCAGTTTGTTTTTAAATACTTCGAACTGAAAAATAAAAAATACCACTGCTATGCTCATGATAATAACTGTTGATTTAACATACTTGCTTTTATCCATTTTATCTTTATAAAGGATAGATGTGATGCCTTTACAAATTTCTAAAATTATACAAAAGCTTAAATTAAAGTCATAAGAAACCTCAAATCAAAAAAAATAATGCATATTATGTTTTTTTTTATAACTCAATGGATAGTTTTCATTATAAAACTTATGTACATATACTTTTATTCTGAAGAAAATTCTTTTAAATTAATTTGTTCATATCAAGAAGAAATTTATTTTAATTGCTTCCTACATATTTTCCGTATGCAAAGTGACCTCCGTGTGACCCATCTCGTAAAAACCCGGTGATCGCAATACGCATGGATGTTCTTCAAAAACACTATTATCTGATTGTACATGTTAAACACGTTCTCAATATCCATGCGTTTTTTGTTGGTTGTTGACAAACAGGTGATAATCGTTAAACTTCGGCTTCAAAACACGAACTTTAATTACCTGCCATATTTTCACAACACTGACCAATTGAAAAAAACATTGACGATTATACGAAATTTATGCGAAAAAAATGATAAAATCGTGCACAGAAGACTAAGTTTAAGATGTTTGTATGCATTGGTTCAAGAATTGAAATAACATTATTTTTCACCGGTCACTCGTTTATTATAACTTTGCTTTGTATACTAGTAGTTGTATGTTCCTGGGCCGATATGCATATAACCACTTAAGTGAAGATATTGTGGTACTATTTTATCGAAGGACATGTAGAAAAATCCATCCATTCGGAACAAATCTTAACTAAAGTAGTTTTATGAATATCAGTCCAGATACCAAATAAGTCACATGGCTTGTCATAGTTTGGCAGCGTTATAGTTAACATGAGTTGTATTGTGAAAAATGTTGCATTCAAACGTCAAAAAAAGACATTACAAGACACTGTTATTTTTGTGGTATGAAATATGCAAATTATAAATGTTTTTCTTGTCAACTTGTAAGTACAATTCGATTTTAACTAGTATCAGCAAGTTCAATGCCTTCCTTTTGGCACCAATTGTACTCAATTAATTATAGGCTTGTTTTAGTACTGTTACGAATCAAATGTTATGGTGCAATACATATCCATATAGTTTAGATATAAATGCAAAGCACAAATACAACTAACAAATTCACAAAAGTGTCTGTCAGACAGTTTTCACTTGACCTCGACCTCATTTCATGGATCAGTGAACAAGGTTAAGTTTTGGTGGTCAAGTCCATATCTCAGATACTATAAGCAATAGGGCTAGTAAATTCGGTGTATGGAAGGACTGTAAGGTGTACATGTCCAACTTGCAGGTGTCATCTGACCTTGACCTCATTTTTATGGTTCAGTGGTTATAGTTAAATTTTTGAGTTTTGGTCTTTTTATCTAATACTATATGCCATAGGTCAACTATATTTGGTGTATGGAAATATTTTATGATCTTTATGTCAGTCGTGCAGGTTTTATTTGACCGTGACCTCATTTTCACGGTTCATTGCACATTGTTAAGTTTTTGTGTTTTTTCTTAAACTATAAGTCATGGATCAACTATATATGTTGTATAGAAGCATTGTTAGCTGTATATGTCTGCCTGGCATTGTTTGTCTGACCTTAACCTCATTTTCATGGTTCAATGGTATTTGTTTAGTTATCTTGGTTAATGTTAAGTTTATGTGACAGTTGTAATAAATCTTTAAGTTTTATACTTAGAACTATCAACATAATATCAATGATTAGTATAGAAGGCGAGACATTTCAGCGTGTGCACTCCTGTTTTTTATATAGATAAGTAATTTTTGAGCCCTTTGTCGCTTGTTGTTCGGTGTGAGTCAAGGCTCCGTGTTAAAGGCCGTACATTGACCTATAATGGTTTACCTTAATAAATTGTTATTTGGATGGAGAGTTGTCTCATTGGCACTCACACCACATCTTCCTAAATCTATTTTGTATACTGTTGTTTGTCTTTTTGTATACTTTGTTTGTCTTTTCGTCTTTCTCAGTTTATTTTCGACTTGAATAACATATGCGGGTATAAAAATAATATCAAGTTTTGGTTTTGGTTACTTGATAAATAAAGGGCTGCGCTTTAGCGCATGATACGCCCGTTGCTCTTTTAACTTGTCTTTTATGCTTTAAATGAATTTATATGATCAACTAGAAATATATATACAAATCAAAAGGGATGTTACATTAATATATTCACCAAAGTTTCATAAAATCCCCCTTTTTTAAGTATAAAAATTCATTACTTAAGAAAACTTAAAAATCTAAAATTTATAAAAATGGAAAGGGACCTTATGTCAATAGATATAAACAATTTATCAAAGTTGCATAAAAATTTGTGAAAGTGTTAGTTATTGTCCCAAAATTGGAAAATCCCCCCTTTTTTAAACATAAAAATTCATAACACGGAAATGTAAAATCTGAAATTTATAAAAATAGATATAAACAATTCACCAAAGTTTCATGGACATTGGTGAAAGCCTTTTTGAGTTATTGTCCGAAGTGTTGAAAATCCCCCTTTTTTTATGAATAAAGCCCCATAAATCCAAAACTTAAAATCGGAAATTTATAAAAATTAAAAGGGAGCTTACATTTATAGATATAAACAATTCACCAAATTTTCATGGACATTGGTGAAAGCCTTTTTGAGTTATTGTCCGAAGTGTTGAAAATCCCCCTTTTTTTTTATGAATAAAGCCCCATAAATCCAAAACTTAAAATCTGAAATTTATAAAAATTGAAAGGGAGCTTACATCAATAGATATAAACAATTCACCAAAGTTTCATGGACATTGGTGAAAGCCTTTTTGAGTTATTGTCCGAAGTGTTGAAAATCCCCCTTTTTTTTATGTATAAAGCCCCATAAATCCAAAACTTTAAATCTGAAATTTATAAAAATTGAAAGGGAGCTTACATCAATAGATATAAACAATTCACCAAAGTTTCATGGACATTGGTGAAAGCCTTTTTGAGTTATTGTCCGAAGTGTTGAAAATCCCCCCTTTTTTATGAATAAAGCCCCATAAATCCAAAACTTAAAATCTGAAATTAAAAAAAAAACGAAAGGGAGCTTACGTCAATAGATATAAACAATTCACTTAAGTTTCCTGGAAATTGGTGAAAGTGTTTTTGAGTTATTGTCCGAAGTGTGGACGACGGACGGACAGACGGACGGACGGACGGACGGACGGACGGACGGACAACGGTATACCATAATACGTCCCGTCTAAAAGACGACGGGCGTATAAAAATTCAATTATTATACCGATAGTAACAATATTCAAATAAATAATTACAAGGTTGAATAAGTTACCTGCACAATAAGTTTGTTCAGAGGATCGATAAGTTTACCCGGATCATAATTAAATTAACTGGATCGGTACACAACATCACCGTAAAATAAGGATGTGCTATACCGTTTGTAATTATTTTAGACACAGGCAAACTTTCATTTATCATTGCGGGACTTCTAAACAGTTGTATTTCGTTGGATTCTGTAGAATGGTTCTATGATTAATGTTTACTTTTATGTATTTAACTTTTGCAAGGTTTCGTGAACTTTATAAATTGAAAACAACAAGGGGGCCGTAACTATTTATTTCGTAACGCAAGCTTTTTACACAAGTCTTATTTTTCATGTGTTATGTTAATTATTCACTGAACCATGAAATGCAGTTGGAAAATATCAATGTATTGATTACTGCAATCTAGTCTGAAATCTTCCTCTATTTCTATATGGACCATTTCAAAGATACTATCTGCATATAGATTTAATATATCAAATACTTTTATTTGGTGAACACATGAACCCTTTGTAGTCCTTTCCCCAAATAATGTTGATTCCAATTTGCTGTCAGGTATGGATATCTTTTTCTACCGTAACATCTATGTGCATTGAATGTAATGTAATCGTTATTTATGTCATAAAGAACACCAAGTACTAGGGATCCATTTGTTTTTGTTACACACCAAGCCCTTGCAACTACTATTAAATCTCCCCATGGATTTAAAGCATCTCCATATCTTCCTAATCCGGAATGTTCTATAGAACTAAACGATACAACTGCGTCAAATAATCCTAATGTATTATCTAAAAATTGTCGTCTATATTCCGAGGGAACCATCGTTGTAATCTGCTCATGTTCGGATTTAATCTTTCCATATTCAAGTGTAACAATACTTTTTGCTCCTATCTCAATCAAGCATGCTTCAACCCATGGTTTTTCAGATCCGATGACTAGGACACGCCCTCCTTTCACTCCTGGTGCATGCTGTAGACCGTCCCTTAGTGCGTTTGTTTCTGGTATCCCGTAAGTACCAAATAGTTTTCCTTCTTTTGCTAGCGCTACGTACTCATTGAGTAAAGATTTTGTCCAAATAGGTGTCCTTGCGGTACTACCAAGATATTGTTGATTAAAATAAGCCGTGTGTACTTTCATTTTTCCATTCATGGTATAATCATTCAATAAGGTAGAAGGTATTTTTCTTGGAGCATGCGCAAGTCCATGAGATGAATCCACATATTTGTTTTTAAATAAAGCTTCACAATTTATAGTTGCTGTAATTTTATCAAAAAACTTTCCTGGAGTTCCTTTACGTGTTGTATCACATAATTCGCCACAAATTAGTCTTGTATTTTTTATTTCATTTAAGTATGTCGAAAAATACAAATTGTTATGGCTAGTCGTCAGATCAGAATGAACAGAGATAGCATCTACCACTTCTCCGCTAGATCTGACTCTGGTGTAAAGCAGGATGGTGAGTACAAAAATGAAAATAATAATTAAAACGAATTTCGAATATTGGATCAAAGTTCCCATTTTCCTAGTGCCAGAACAACTGTAAAAGTTCTATCCTGCAAACAAGAGATAAACAAATATAAATTGTTAATGAATAACATCGTGTTTAACATTTTCTCAGGAACCTTACATTTATCCATGTTTTCTATATTTCAAAATAAAAATTGTATTTGTTTAATTGCTTTTTTGCAGCATATGTATCTGGAGCATCTAGTAACTTTATTACACATATTTACCAATTGATAGACATAGTGTCACTCCTTCTTTTGGTTCATCAGAAGGAGTTGGCACGTATTGCCGTGTTTCTATACTATTAAACGAGAAGAACTCATTTTGTGTGTCGCTTCTCTTCTTTCAACAATAAATTAATCATTATGCCTCTATGTCCTATAGGTACATGGCATATTCGCATTTGTCATCCATTCATATGATTATTCAGATTGAGTTATTTTGGGAGAAAAACGAGAAAAAAGCGTCCGGATATTATTCCGACATTTGACGAAATTGTAAGTCAGATTAGACTTCCGGTTTGCGTTTTCTTAATACTTTGAACATACATTTACTACGAATAAAGAGTATTTTCTATCTGATATCATTTTCAAGTTAACTATCCACGGCGGTCACAGAGTTGATTAATTGATATAGAGTCTGTATAATGTATAAATGACCGCTGGCCCGATTAGTAAAGTGAGAATTGAAAGTAAAAAAAAACAAATACACTTTATTTATAGTAATAAATAAACTCATCATAGATACCAGGACAAAATTTTGTATATACGCCAGACGCGCGTTTCGTCTATAAAAGACTCACCAGTGAGTCAATCCAAAAAAGTTTAAAAGGCCAAATAAAGTACAAAGTTGAAGAGCATTGAGGACCAAAATTACTAAAGGTTTTGCCAAATACAGCTAAGGTAATCTATGCCTGAGGTAAAAAAGCCTTAGTGTTTCAAAAAATTTTAAATTTTGTAGACAGGTAATTTATAAATATAACCATATCAATGATAATTCATGTCAGCACAAAAAAGTGCTGACTACTGGGCTGGTGATACCCTCGGGGAAATAAATCTCCACCAGCAGTGGCATCGACCCAGTGGTTGTAAATAAACTCATCATAGATACCAGGACAAAATTTTGTATATACGCCAGACGCGCGTTTCGTCTACAAAAGACTAATCAGTGACGCTCGAATCTAAAAAAGTTAAAAAGGCCAATGTACATACTATACAGATGAGCGCTAAAATTATCCATGTGTTATTAGAATTAATAGAAACCAAAGGGGAATTTTTGGGGAAAAAAGGAGGAGCCGGGATAGAAAAACAACTGTCATGTTCCAATGTACCAATAACTTTTGATACCTTTTCTGAAATTCATTAAATCCTTTACAAAAATTTATTGATTTCAATAAAAGAAGATGTGGTATGTTTGCCAAAGAGACAACTCTCCACAAGAGACAAAACTGACATAGAAATTCAAAATTCAAAACTGACATAGAATAACAACTATAGGTCACCGTACGACCCTCAACAATGAGCAAAGCCAATACCCCATAGTCAGCTATAAAAGGCCCCGAATTGACCATGTAAAACAATTAAAACGAGAAAACTAACGGCCTTATCTATATGTACAAAATATAAACGAAAAACAAATATGCAATTTATAGTAATTGGATTTCAAATATTTTGGCCACGAGCATCACTGAAGAGACATGTATTGTCGAAATGCGCATCTGGTGCAAGAAAATTGGTACCGTTAATTTTATTACTACCACTGGGTCGATGCCTCTGCTGGTGGACTATTAGTCCCCGAGGGTATCACCAAACCAGTAGCCAGTACTTCGGTACTGGCATGAACATACGGTTTTTTTGTGTTATTAAAATTTGCTGTTACAAAATATTAGAAATTATTATAAATTAAGGAATGTATCTCCCTCATGCAAAGCTCTGATTCCTTTCACGGATTTGGCTATACTTTTTGGACCTTTTGGATTATAGCTCTTCATCTTTTATATAAACTTTGGATTTCAAATATTTTGGCCACGAGTATCACTGAAGAGACATGTATTGTCGAAATGCGCATCTGGTGCAAGAAAATTGGTACCGTTAATTTTATTAAGCACTAAAATTATCCATGTATTATTGAAATTATCAGAAAATAAAAAAGGGGGAATTTTGCGGAAAAAAGGATGAGCCGGGCTAGAAAACAAGTGTCCTGTTCCAAGGTACCTTTGACTTTTGATACCTTTTCTGAAATTTTCCAGTCATTAAATCTTTTACAAAATTTCATTGATTACAAAAAAAAGAAGAGGTGGTAGGATTGCCAAAAAGACAGTTCTCCACAAGAGACAAAAATGACACAGAAATTAACAACTATGGGTCACCGAATGGCCTTCAATAATGAGCAAAGCCAATACCACATAATCAGCTATAAAAGGCCCCGAAATTACAGTGTAAAACAATTCAAACAAGAAAACTAACGGCATTATTTATGTTCAAAATATGAACGAAAAACAAATATGTAACACGTTAACAAACGGCAACCACTATTTACAGGCTCCTGACTTGCATGTTCATAATATACTAAATATATGTTCATAATATACTAAATATAGGTGCATACTGTAATTAATAGAAAAAACAATGGGAATTTTTGAAATAAAGAAGAAGGAATAAAAAAGACATTTTCCTGAAATTCTCAAGTCATTAAATCTTCCTACAACACTTTACATACTTTCAATCACGCTCTGAATGCCAGCGATTTCGCGGGTGTGTTTTAGTAGTCTTAAACTATACAATAATTTTGTCGATGTTTGTCTTGTATATGATATGTAGATGATGGTGAACCTTAAACAAACTCTGCTAGTATAACTTAAAATGAACACTGAGGACAGACACATTTTAAACTCCGATATGCAATGATGAAAGTTATAATTAGTTGTTTTGTCTGAAAACAAAATTGAAAATGCAAATTGGGAATATATCGTAGAGACAACAACCCTACCAAACACCAAATAACAGCGGATGGCCACCAATGGGTTTTCAAAGCAGCGAGAAAATCCCACACGCGGAAGTGGGCCTCAGCTGGTCCCTAAATAAATAATTGTTCTAATTCAATGAAAATTGACAACATAGTATAAAACTCCATAACATACGAATGAAATAAAATGTCAGAAGAATACATCCTTAAGTGAGCTTTATTTGAATCAGATGAGTGTAATTAAAAATGTGTTAACCGTGACAGGAAGGAATGACGATAGTTTGAAAGTTGAAATAGTTTCTCATACATCTTTTAAGCTTCAAGCACTTTATCTCTCTGGTTGTATTACAAAAACCAAAAATAAATTGCCAAAAATGATAAAAAAAAATTGAGCCCCTGTAAGCAGAAACCTCAGGTCACGAAACTGCTTTTACTAATTTTATATTAACTTTTGACTACGATTTAAAGGTGTTAAAAAAAGCATTCCTCACGACAACGTTACTTGATAAATATATATCTTTCCTTCCTACTGATTCTTAGACTAAGTTAAAATATTCTACGTGTATACTGCAGTCTACACGCATTGATTTCTATAGAAACTCAAATGTCCGGTAAAATATTGAACAGAAGCATGTTTTCAGCTTCTTTTTGATAGCTGAGGGAAAGTTGAAATGAAAACAAGACTCAGCTAGTGTTTTTAGGGAAGCTTCCATCGAACGCACGGCACGTTGGAAAAAGTGAAAGGCCAAATCAATTACGACATGATATGTAGTTGGAAAGCATCGGAAACCAAAAGTTCTTATAAGGAACAACTTAACCCAGATTTATGTTATTGAACTAAACAAAAACATTCAAGTATAATTTTAGTTTATATAGTCTTTTTTCATTTAGTTGATGAGTGATCGAATATACATATCCGTTTTTGAGGTAATGCAGCTTGACCCTTTCTTTGTTTTGGTCTAATTGTTCTGTATGCTTAATATAGTTGTCTTATTGGCAAGTGCAGTATAACTGGGAGTATAACATTTTCAATTATTTATTTGATGTTGCAGAATTATTTGTAAATTTAAGTTGAATTTGGTCTCCATCATTAAACCACCCTATAAACCTGGTCAAGGTTTTGTGGTATATCTTAAATCTGGGAATTACTTATTATTTTTATTAAAAAGTAGATCTGGCAAAAAGGTGAAAGGACTTGCAAAACTTTCTTACAGCACCTAAATTTCATATATTTTACATACAAATCTAAACACTTAGCCACATATCATATGGGATGATCCGATCTAGAAAGGTAATTAGTTACTGTCCAACTAGTGACACCAGCTGCAGTTTATATAAGTTGTGAGAAAATATGAAACTGGAAGAACGTTTCAAACAGGACACAAATTATATGTTCAATTGCTCGTCAGTAAATAAACCAAATAAAACAGCTAGCCCATATACAAAGAAACATATTTAAGATGGAAAAACATCTGGTGTTGATATGATGTGATTATAACATGCCTAAATATTCAATGTTATGTTGATGAAAAACCCAATACATTAAGGAGCTTGGTGGTGAAAAAACCCAATTTGATATTTGCTTCAGGGGTGAATTGGAATTGATACTTTATCACCGAATTACATACAAAAAGGGTGGGTAAAAACCCCAATTTGTGAATTCTTATCTGGAGCACTGAATTCATTTCATGGTAACTGTATAATACTACATACATCCAAGTCTAGTCTCAGTAAATGCATGCACCAGATAAATTGTGTAAATGCTTGGCGATTGTTGAGTCAATTGTTCATGTTGCCAAACACAGTTTTACTCCTTCTCATTTAGGATTAGATTTACAAATGTATCATGAGTTTGGTTCAAAATACTTTGTTGAAACATTAAATGTCAATGGATTTTGTGCTTAGTATATAGTGAAGTGCGACGCTGTCTAACAAGTATTGACAACCATGAAAATGAGCGAATTCAAGATGGTGTGTACTTTCCGTATAATGTTTTCCAGGTTGCAAATGGTTGGGGGATTATTCAAGAAGGTGGAGATAACATTGATTTGAATACAGAAACAATAGCTGGAAAAAACACATTTCATTAAAAGGCATGGACAGTTTTTCAAGTCAGTATTTTTGCAAAAGAATCTTCAATTGAGCCGGTTAAGTAAAAACATATAGATGAACTAAAGTTAAAAAGCATACAAGATTAACAAAGCCAGATGCTCCTGACTTGCCACAAGTGAAAAAATGCGGCGGGGTTAAACATGTTTGCTTTGAGCAGAACCTTTCTTGCACAGACCTGTGTCTATGCCAGGCAAGTGTAATGGGTATACAAATATTAATACACCTCTTGTGATGGTTGATGGAAGGAAAGATGATGGAGCTAATGCTTGATTTTATAGCTTATGTACTGGCACACACTGACCAAGTTTCGGGAAGGGTTGGCGCGTCTTCAAATTAGTTTAACCCCTCCACATTATGTGCTGGTCTGTCTCTCGTCATGAGCCTGCATGTAATAATGCAGTGGTTGTCGTTTGTTTCTATATATTATATTTTGTTTGGCAGAATTATTTTTTACATAAATCAGGCCGTTATATTTTTCGTTTCAATTGTTGTACATTTGTCATTTCCGGAATTGTAGAGCTGACTCGATGGTAAGGGCTTTACTCATTGTTGAAGGACTAACGGTAACATATAGTTTTTATTTTCTGTGTCAGTTGGTCTCTAGTGGAGAGTTGTCTCAATGGCCTTAATACCACATCTCCTTATATTTTATATTGAATAACTTTAAAGTTTGTGAGGGATTATTTGTTCAAACCCGATCATGTTATAAACATTAACCACAGTAAAATACACAACAACAGGTAATCCTATGGAAGCAGCAATAATTGTAAAAAAAAAAAACAGAAGCAACGAGTATCAATCTGAGGTCCTATTTGACTGTAGTCAGCCGGACAGCAAATCCCTGATTTGTCCGTTAAAAACCCGGATTTATTATTCGAGAATCAAGTGGAGATAATTTAAGAGAACGTCGTCGACAGATGTCGCTGCGTAGAAAAATAATTCCCCGCGGAAGACGACCCGGTAGGAAATCGTGAATTTGTTAAATTATAAGAAACTAAACGTATCACGAGCGGTATGCATGATATGATAAATTTAACAAGTATTTAAAAGATATGAGAAGTCAAATAATTTCATCGTTGAATCAGAAATTCAAGTCATTTATTTTCAGTCTTCGGAACCGCCATTTTTCAACATCGACCGTCATTGACAAATATTCAACTCCGGACGAATTGACACAAACCCGTTTTACTTAGGAAAAATAAATATGATAAGTTTATATTGATAAACTGGAGCATGGAGAACAGAACTGGGGTAGTCACATGACGTTACCCTTCCTTGTTTACAAACGAGCACAATTTCAGTACACATCACAAATTGGTAAGGCCCTGCGGGGACTCCCTTCTTTTATTGTTGAAACTGCTCTGCCCTGTACTAAAACAGCTCCGAAATACGACAGACTTGCCACTATAATATAATGAAAAGACAGTCAACATGTCCATTGAAATGAACAAAATCTGTTATTTTTTGTGTAATTTATTTCCCTTTTTCATGCCCCAGTACACAAAAATACTAAAAATGAACAAAATATGTTTTACTTTCTTACAAATCACACAAATGATATGAATTCAGCACATTAAACATGTAATAAAATGTACACAAACCTCCCAATAACATCCCTTTAGCAGTGCATTATTTTTAGGGAAGTCCAGGTGTAAATTATTGTGACACTTGTCAGGTTTTGTCCTGAATCAGTGAAAGAATGACATGTCCAGTGTAAACATTTTGAGATCAGATATATCATAGATAAATAACAGAGGAAAACAGTTTGAACAGAGTCAGATCCTTATTTTGTAGCTTTCAGATGTAATTTCAAATGAATGAAGATGATATCACTTCATAATATAATATTGCTTGTGCTTGTTAATTCCCTATTCATCTTCTAGGTTCTAGCAGTCATTCAATAATTGTTCCATAGATGATTTTCAATCTGCATCCAGTTTACCTATTAGTAAATTAATTTCTATTAATGAATTCTTAGTCTATTGCATTCTTTTTTTTTTTACAATAGTTAAGCTCCAGGTACCTGCATTTGATGATTAAGGATTTATATATCAGGTCAACATGGTAATTTTTTTTAATTCTTCATTATTACACATAATTATATGTTACCAGAAATGATTATATATCATATGTCTCTGATGGTACATATTATTTGAGAACAGTATGTCATTATAAGTGATCCTGATATTATACTATATATTATATGAATTATATAAAAAAAATCATATTCATTATATAATTATTTTTCACACCCCATGGCTCTAGCTGTTGAATGTTGTGATTGTTTTTGTTCAATTTGAGTACACACATTACTATCCCACTAAATTGCATATAATTAGTGAGAAAGCTATTTTTTGTTTTACTTTATTCTAGAAAAATATAAAATTTACTTTATCTTAAATGTTAAACAGAGATCTGACTCAAGAGGACTGTATGGGTATTCATATTCTATGCTTAGATTTATATAATATCTCCTAAGCCCTATTAAGTTCTAAATGATTTAAAAAAAAACAGAAAGTTCAAACTACTACATTTCAGAATTTATATTTGACAATATAACCCCTTTTCTAAAATGAGACAGCACACAACAAAACACATGACAGTGTCACTGTCAGGCCAAATCTAAATATATAGTTAGAATGAAAAACCACTACAGAGAACAAACTTCAATATAAAATGCAATATTTTTATGACATCAATTTGTTCAGGAATAGATTTTACTTTTTTAATCAGTCTCTCAATAGAAAATGAAATAAAGCCCTGATTTTGTTTTTATTATTTATTATTTTTTCTCAATTTTTATTACTTTGTAATATTGCTACTTACAAACACATAGAAATTACTTTTTTGGTAAAGCCTTCTTATAGAGTACTTTGATTAATTCAATTTTTAATCAAAATTGTCAAGGGTATGATATCCTATGCCAGTGACTAGAAGTTGTTACATTTCAGTGTTCACCATTAATAGACTTCACATAAATAATTACTTGCATAGATAAACATATTAAGAATGGAAATAAATATTTAATAAGTTCACAGATATAATTGACATTGGGTCTTAACTTAACAGAAATTCTCTAAAAACATTACTCTAGAATAGAATATATAAAAGCAAAATTGTACATTTAATACCCATAATCTTTATAAAATATATTTTTATGTAGATCTATTAAGAAACAATATGTTTCTGCATCACTGACTCATCACTGAAAGCTGAATCAAAATGAAGAATGTATGTGTATTCAAGAATAATAATTTATGATTCTCCTAAAAAGTATGCCATGAAATAATTATTTCCATCAAAGTATATATGACAAAATAGAGGTATACACATACAATCAGGGAATATGCTGAAACATTCCCCCCTTTAATGATAAAAACACCAAAGCTTTGGGCAAGTATTTTTTTCTAATAATTTACTGGTCCAAACCCCCTCACTTTATGTAAAAAAAATATTACCATATAGAAAACTTTTTTTTTATATATCTTCTGAAACTGTAGTAATATATATTTTTAAACTGAATATGTAATATTTGCAATTTCCCCGATTTCTAGATGATTATCAGATATTTTTATGCAATATGTAATTAAATAGTGATTTACCAAAGCAGACATGTATACATTATATTATACTTTCTCTCACTGTTTGGGTCTGATACCTGACAGGTGCCCTCATTCCAATGATTAATTGTAATATCCAAGGATTTGTATAGTAAGAAGGATTGGAATCTCGTGGGCTTTTGCATAGACTGTAGTATAATATCTTCTGCGGCGCGAGATTTTGTGAGATTACCCGTGATGCATCTGGAAAATGCTAAACCAGCTCTGATTAATGGCTGACATTTGCATCACCTAAACAAATAGACATCGATATGTAAGTATCTACAATCTATATTTATCAAATATTATGCTTAAAATAAGAAGTTTAAAATGGTTCTGGTGTTATGAATAACTTTTACGATCGCAGTAAGAATACACGGCTCCATAGAATTAATTTGCATATTGACCGAAGTGACCTCACCCTATCCCGCCTATTGGGCGGTCCTATCATCATTTTCTATTTTTATACTCCTTCCTCAAAAAACGGAGATGAGTGATAAAATTTATATTTTCTGATAGATATATGATTTCTTCGTGTATTGAGTAAATTTCGTAGTGATTGATGCATTAGTTTTCCTATTTTTTTTACGTTTCTTTGAGTTGATTACAACAAAAATGGCGTTCTGGAGCGAAAATGGGGGTGGCTTGGGAAAAATGAATAAAGTTCTTCAATTGGCCTAGATTAATGTTCAAACATGTTTACAAACGTAAAACATTGGTGATAAAGTGTATTGAAGAAAGCTCAAACCGCTAAATAAGGGAATTGTGATACTTTTCTGTCTTTAAACATCATTGTGGTTCTCAGATGAATCGCTATTTACCAGGCCTAAATTGGGAGGGGATCCAGTTGTCATAATAATCTGATACTTTCTTCCTGTTTATACCGAAATGAAATCGTTAAACCATGTGTTTTGAAATAGTTTTACATCAATTTTAACTAGCCATGTTCCATAGAAAACTCCATAGATTTGCCTTTGCCGATGTGGAAAGGGACAATGCATGGATGGTAATATTTTCAAATGTTCAGCCCAGTGTTTACCAGCATCATGGTATTGTGAACGTACATTGTGTACAAATGAATATACATTTTTACTGACATCAAAATAATAATACACCAACACAGCTCATCTACTTTAATGCCTTTAATGATGTATGGGTAGTGCTGTTTTGGTCTTTATTATAAATCATTGCCCCCCTTTTATTATGCATGTTATTAGTATGGACTCCCTTCTTCTCTATCTGTTTATACCACATATCACATGCATTACAAATTTAAGTCCAATTAATTATTATGCCTGTTAATTATGGCATTTTGCTAGGCTAAATAATGTTTTCCTGCAACAACTTCAAATCCAACAATGCAATGAAAAATGTTTTCCTGCAACGGTGTCAAAGCAAAAATCAAAATAGCCTTGCAAGATTTTTTCCTGCAACAGCGTCAAAGCGTCAAAGCAAATAATTAAAATAGCAAGACGTCATAATTTTTTTAAACCTGTGCATTACAAATGTACCCGAGCTTTATCTTTTCTAGACCGAACTGCTCTAAACTATACTTCAGTCAAGTCCAGTTAGAGTTTTATATATATAATATATAAAGGATATTCTGTTATCTAACATTTATTCCTTTTATTGTTATTTTTGATTTTTTGTTTGTTTGCGACATCTTTTGATCCTACAATATTGCAAAATATTTTATTTTAAAACAATAGAAACATTGCTACAGATATAAATTATTCCTGAATTTGCATAAACCCATAGAAATCTAACATAAATTTTGCAAATATAATTATTCGAGCAGAGATCTTGAGGTAGTATTGCTATTGTTAACGACATATTTGATATTGGAATTGTTTAAACCATATGATATTGTATTATTATTGCCACATGTAACTATATTACACCTTTTTTTCAGTATTTTCCAAAATGCTCAAACTGGTGAATGTTAAGAAGAAAAGTCTAGGCACAAGGATTCAAGTCCCCAAAAAAGTCTAAGCAGTTGTGTGCAAACAGCAGTTGGCCATTCATGCACTTATCATGTGGACTAACATATATACATGATATATATGGCATGCCTTCAAATAGAAATAGAAATACTAGTGTACAACTGAATGCCACTTTTGACCAGAACATTCCTCTGAATATCATTTATGGAGGATATACCAACAATGTTTCATTGGATCATTAACATTTAATCTCTTCTACCTAAACTTGAAAGCTACGCTTTGTGTGTAGGGAACTTTGATAGTGACTTGATAGATGAGCATGTGATACCTGGGTCAAATTGGATTATTTCTATATTTTAATATAAAAATAAATCATTGAACATCTTCTTTTAAATTCCATTACATGCCAGATTCATTTAATACTTCAAATCCGCTTGGTGTTGAGTAAAATTGAGAATGGAAATGGGGAATGTGTCAAAGAGACAACAACCCGACCAAATAAAAAACAACAGCAGAGGGTCACCAACAGGTCTTCAATGTAGCGAGAAATTCCCGCACCCGGAGGCGTCCTTCAGCTGGCCCCTAAACAAATATATACTAGTCCAGTGATAATGAACGCCATACTAATTTCCAAATTGTACACAAGAAACTAAAATTAAAATAATACAAGACTAACAAAGGCCAGAGGCTCCTGACTTGGGACAGGCGCAAAAATGCGGCGGGGTTAAACATGTTTGTGAGATCTCAACCCTCCCCCTATACCTCTAACCAATGTAGTAAAGTAAACGCATAACAATACGCACATTAAAATTCAGTTCAAGAGAAATCCGAGTCTGACGTCAGAAGATGTAACCAAAGAAAATAAACAAAATGACAAAAATACATAAATAACAACAGACTACTAGCAGTTAACTGACATGCCAGCTCCAGACTTCAATTAAACTGACTGAAAGATTATGATTTCATCATATGAACATCAGGCACAATCCTTCCCGTTAGGGGTTTAGTATCATATCTATGCAAATTTGAAAAAATATATTTTTAAAGCCAGTATTTCATAGAGAAGTATTGTCATGAACAGAATTTCATAGTGAAATATTGTCCAGAAGGAGGTGTCCAGGACAATATTTCATCGGAGACAATAGCTTATGTTACAATTATTCTCCATAGTCAATAACGTTAAAAAACAAGAGGCTCTCAAGAGCCTGAATCGCTCACCTTAATTCTTTTGGTTAAATCTCTCATCAATGATTATTTTGGCTTTTCAATTTATTTAAATGTTTTTTGGATCGTCCTATTTTCTTCAAAAGCCAAAAAAAAATAATCATTTTTTCCTATGTTCTATTTTAGCCATAGGAGCTATGTTTCTTGACATACAAGGAAATAAAATATAAAATTTATACTAGATACTCTGAAACTCATTTAGCCTAAGTTTGGCTGAAATTGATACAGCAGTTTCAAAGGAGAAGATTTTTTAAAGTAAGTCAACATGATGAAGAAATTGTGAAAAAAAGTCTTTATAGGGAAATAACTCCTTAAGGGGTCAATTGACAATTTTGGTCAAATTGACTTAATTGAAGATCTTACTTTGCTGAACATTATTGCTGTTTACAGTTTATTTCTATCTATAATTATATTCAAGATAATAAACAAAAACAGCAAAATTTCCTTAAAATTATCAATTCAGGGGCAGCAACCCAACAACAGGTTGTCTGATTCATCTGAAAATTTCAGGGCAGATAGATCTTGACCTGATAAACAATAATACCCAACGTCAGATTTGCTCTAAATGCTTTGGTTTTTGAGTTATAAGCCAAAAACTGCATTTGACCCCTATGTTCTATTTTTAGCAATGGCGACCATGTTTGTTGATAGATCATAACTTCGGATACAATTTACAAACTAGATACCCTAAGGAACATTCAGTTAAAGTTTGGAAGTATTTGGCCCAGTAGTTTCAGAGGAGAAGATTTTTGTAAAAGATTACTAAGATTTACGAAAAATGGTTAAAAATTGACTATAAAGGGCAATAACTCCTAAAGGGGTCAACTGACCATTTCCGTCATGTTGACTTATTTGTAAATCTTACTTTGCTGAACATTATTGCTGTTTACAGTTTATCTCTATCTATAATAATATTCAAGATAATAACCAAAAACAGCAAAATTTCTTTAAAATTACCAATTCAGGGGCAGTAACCCAACAACAGGTTGTCTGATTCATCTGAAAATTTCAGGGCAGATAGATCTTGACCTGATAAACAATATTACCCTCGTCAGATTTGCTCTAAATGCTTTGGTTTTTGAGTTATAAGCCAAAAAACTGCATTTGACCCCCTATGTTCTATTTTTAGCAATGGCGACCATGTTTGTTGATAGATCAAAACTTCGGATACAATTTACAAACTAGATACCATAAGGAACATTCAGTTAAAGTTTGGAAGTATTTGGCCCAGTAGTTTCAGAGGAGAAGATTTTTGTAAAAGATTACTAAGATTTACGAAAAATGGTTAAAAATTGACTATAAAGCGCAATAACTCCTAAAGGGGTCAACTGACCATTTCAGTCATGTTGACTTATTTGTAAATCTTACTTTGCTGAACATTATTGCTGTTTACAGTTTATCTCTATCTATAATAATATTCAAGATAATAACCAAAAACAGCAAAATTTCCTTAAAATTACCAATTCAGGGGCAGCAACCCAACAACAGGTTGTCTGATTCATCTGAAAATTTCAGGGCAGATTGATCTTGACCTGATAAACAATATTACCCATGTCAGATTTGCTCTAAATGCTTTGGTTTTTAAGTTATAAGCCAAAAACTGCATTTGACCCCTATGTTCTATTTTTAGCAATGGCGACCATGTTTGTTGATAGATCATAACTTCGGATACAATTTACAAACTAGATACCCTAAGGAACATTCAATTAAAGTTTGGAAGTATTTGGCCCAGTAGTTTCAGAGGAGAAGATTTTTGTAAAAGATTACTAAGATTTACGAAAAATGGTTAAAAATTGACTATAAAGCGCAATAACTCCTAAAGGGGTCAACTGACCATTTCAGTCATGTTGACTTATTTGTAAATCTTACTTTGCTGAACATTATTCCAGTTTACAGTTTATCTCTATCTATAATAATATTCAAGATAATAACCAAAAACAGCAAAATTTCCTTAAAATTACCAATTCAGGGGCAGCAACCCAACAACGGGTTGTCTGATTCATCTGAAAATTTCAGGGCAGATAGATCTTGACCTGATAAACAATATTATCCCATGTCAGATTTGCTCTAAATGCTTTGGTTTTTGAGTTATAAGCCAAAAACTGCATTTGACCCCTATGTTCTATTTTTAGCAATGGCGACCATGTTTGTTGATAGATCAAAACTTCGGATACAATTTATAAATTAGATACCCTAAGGAACATTCAGTTAAAGTTTGAAAGTATTTGGCCCAGTAGTTTCAGAGGAGAAGATTCTTGAAATAGTTTACGACGACGACAGACGACGACAGACGACGGACGACGACGGACGTCAAGTGATGGCATAAGCTCACTTGTCCCTTCGGGACAGGTGAGCTAAAAAGCCAGTGATTACGGTTCTTTGTGTGATAACCAGACCAATTGAGCTTTGTGCATGTCAAAATATTTCTTCCACTCGGATCTATATAATAAGAACTTCTATTTCATGACAAAACAACGAAATACTATTCCAGAAATGCAAATACTAATTATTCAACAAACCTTTTTTGGTGTGTTTCCGCTATTAATATGACCAAACATCCACCAACCCGAAAAAACACTGACGGTTTATTTTCGATGGCTATTACCAATTGTATTTCAAACAGATCGGGCGGAGCTTACGTTTTAATTTGCATAAGAACAGTCTATTTAAAGATGTGTGTGATAAGGATGATTGCCGTTATAATTATTTGATTTCTAATCACCTATCAGTGTTCAAACGGATATGTGACCAGGGAAAAGGCAGTTTCGTATTTAATATAAAATTCTCAATAATGATATTTTAGACTTTAATGAGGGGGGGCAAGGGGTTTAACTGTTATACTGTTATGGGGCAATTTAATTCTTTGTTATCTGTTATTTTGAAAATATATTTGCTGTTAGCTGTTATTGGGCTTTTAGTTTTTTTGTTATCTGTTATTGTGATAATGTATTTGCTGTTAACTGTTATTGAAAATTGGAATGTTAGCATTTTTTTGTTGACAATCAATATTCGGTATAAATTGAAGATCATTGGACATTGGGGTCTACCACTACTAATATGTTTGTCCCGTATTCAGAGAAGGATTCCATTAACATATACCCATGACAGAAGTGAGGTCCAGGACAATTCAAGTATATCTTATGATTATCCTTTGTAATAAATTCCAATTTTTTATGAATGTGTATTTAGAATTATCTTATTTTTTTGTATGAGAATAATGTTCCTTGTTTCCCCTACGAACATATTAAATTAAAACAATTCTTAATATGACAAAAAGGAAAACATATGGCCAGGAATATCTGACAAGGATCTCAATTAAGGACTAGGTCCTAACAACCACTTAACCTTGGATATAATATGGTACATAGACTCAGCTCTGTGATTCTTTTCAAAGCAGAACCAAATGCATTGTACAATGAAAGTTCCAACCATGTACTTGGGTCCGAAGCTGCACATAACTCATTACAAACGAAGATTTTTTTCGTTTCAAGCCATTGTTTCACTACTAAACTATGTATTCTATTTACTAGTACACTTGGTACAATCAAAAACCTGATAAAAAATTGTTCAAATAAGGCCTTTGAAAATAGTGGAATAAATTGCTTTTGGAGTGTCAAAATTCGTTCGAAGTACTTGATAAATTGCATGCTTATAATTGGTGCTTTTGATTTTTTTACCCTATATACCACTTTGCCTCATAGTCTTAATAAGAAAAATTCACACACCTCATTAGATGGTCATTTAGAAAAAGTCAGAATATTGAAACTCTTTTAGGTCATTCATTTTATTAACAACAAAGGGAGCTTCAGTCAATATATATAAACAATACACCAACGTTTCATGAGAACTGCTGAAAGCATTTTTGAGTTATTTTTGAAAACTAGAAAATACCACCTTTTCTAATGAATAAAATCCCTTAACTCAATAACATAAAATATAAAATTAATAAAAATCGAAAGGGAGTTTACAACAATAGATATAAAATTTTCACCAAAGTTTCATGAGAACTGCTGAGAACATTTTTGTGTTAATGTCTGAAAACTGGAAAATCCCCCCTTTTTAATTAATAAAACCCGTTAACTCGGAAACGTTAAATCTAAAATTTATAAAAATTGATAGTGACCTCATGTTAATAGATATAAACAATTCACCAAAATTCCTTGCTTTGTGAAAGCATTTTTGAGATATTATCAAAAAACTGAGAAAAAACACCAACTTTATTGAATAAAAACCCATTATATCCAGAAACTTAAAATCTAGAATTTATAATAAAAAAAAAAAAAAAAAAAGGGAGCTCACACGTCAATAGATATAAACAATTTTACCAAAGTTTAATGCAAATTGGTTAAAGAGTTTTTGAAATGATGTCCGACATGTTGACAACAGACGGACAACAGTTATACCATAATACGTTCCGTTAACGAGCGCATAAAAAATATTATAATATATTCAGTAGTAATTTAAACACATTCTAGATACATGAATTAATACTAAAAACATAGTTATAGAAAATGGAATGCATTACAAAGGATTATATCCGTAATAAGAAATACTGATTTGTCAAAGACCATATTATTTTAATATTTCATTTACTGTTATCTGTTTTTGTCCATTTTAATTCCTTGTTATCTGTTATGAGCCAAATCAATTTGCTGTTTTGCTGTTATTGGGACCCCCCTTGCCCCCCCTCTTTAATTATTTGTTTTTTTTATAATTCATTTTAGTTTATATTTTCGTTTATATTTACGCTTCATATACAGCACTTAAATCAACATGTTTGATATGCAATTTAATTCTCAGTTTGGTTATTGAGTGACATGTTTACTCTGTTAGTTAATTAGTGACAATTTACCATTTTAATAAGTATATGATTTAAATATTATAATCAGATTAGTAAATTAGCTTTCTACAAATATTGTAATCTTTGTCAGTGAACAATATTGTTTTATAGCGTGTTGCAGTTAATCAAAGGTTACTAATCGATGTAACTTATAAAATATGAACAAAAGAAGAACAAATAATAATATTTACATATTTAATTTTGCTTATAGTAGGTACAATTGAAGTATCATATAATATAATATGAAGTCTTTTAAAAAATTATTTTTTTTTAGTCTAAGATGCATATTTTTTTTAATTATTTTTTATTGGCTTTGAACTAGCAGTCAGTACTGCGAGTACTCTCAGATCTGTACTTAGTGTCTTTGTTGTGGTGATGTACAAACCAGGAGCCTGTAAGTCAGTGGTTGTCGTTTGTTGCCGTGTAACATATTTGTTTTTCGTTCATTATTTTGTACATAAATTATGCCATTAGTTTTCTCGTTTTACATTAGTCATTTTGGGGCCTTTTGTAGCTATGTGATATGGGATTTGCTCATTGTTGAAGGCCGTATGGTGACCTATAGTTGTTAATTTCTGTGTCATTTGGTCGCTTTGGGAGAGCTGTCTCATTGACAATCATACCACCTCTTCTTATTTCTTATGGAAGTCTGGCTCTTCTTTATAATTGGTGAAGAGTCCTGTTGACTGCAAAAACAATGGGAAAATTGGAAAAACAACCTTTAATAGTGATTCTTGGAAAGGCTGATCTGGAAAAATTCTAGACAGCAGCAAATTTAGAGAAAATAGATGGGGGTACAAGAAATGATTTTACCAGAAGCATGTGCATCCCATATAAAAAAAAATATTTCAAATTTCTCAAATATGTATTTTTTCAATCAATTATAACAAACAAGTTGAAATAATAAGATTTGTGTTCTAAAAAAAGAGAAAATTCCAAAATTTACAAATTGACAGAATGGTCAATTTGACACAAAAAAGCAATAAAATTTTATAAAACTTTCTTATATTAACACCTACTTCTAGTTTATTTTTTAAAGTTAGATCTATTCAGATTGGTCCACTCTATCTTTATTGAAAGTATGAAAAAAATAAAGTTTAATTGTGAAATTGTGATTTTTTTCATGATAATAGCCCAAAAATGGATAACATTTCATGAAAACTGAGAAAATCATCAGAATTGGGTACTTTCAATTGGCTGTAGCAAAAATAAATGCACCACCATATGATTTTCGTCACCAATTAGTTTTCTAGAGTCATATATAAACCCAAAAATCAGGTTTAGAAAAAAAAGTTTAATTCAAGACCTTAAAAGATCTATTTCAATAATCAGAAATATTATATTTTTTTAATCAAAAGTGTATCAGTCTAATGATTTAAAAAACATATTTTTTATACTTTTATAAAATTAATATTAAATGTGCAATAATTAATTCTTGTTTATATAGAAAAACAAACAAGTTACCTTGTTTATCTAAGAACATTTTACTACATAAAATAATGTGGGACAATCAGAACTTTTCATGTGGGACAATCAGAACTTTTCATGTGGGACAATCAGAACTTTTCATGTGGGACAATCAGAACTCTACAATTTTAAAAAGTGGGACAATCGGGAATAAACCTTTTAAGTAACTCCTTTGAGAGTGGCTCTCGATTTTTCAAAGATTGTTTTGTACTTTTAATTAAAACATGTTGTATATATATATTGAATTCATGTCTGTATTGTACATGTAGAGAGGTGAGACTATAATAAAATATTTGATTTGATTTCTCATTTGATTTGATTCATTCAGGCTTATGTAATTTCTTTAAAACATAAATCGGATTAGAGCCCCCAGGGAACACTTTGTAAAATTGTGATATTATTTGATCTTTGAAGTTGTCGAAAATGAAAAGATCGTTTAATTCCAACAGTTCCTTTTAGTATTTCTTTTATTACATGTTAGAACATACTCGCCCCTTCTTTTGCCCTCTAATACATACTATACATGAATGACTTTTCATTGTCAGTTAATTATGAAAGTTTGCAAATTTCAAAATGTTTTTATTTTAATCTTTGCTCTATCATCTTTAATCAGTAGGCTATTTTCCCAAGAAAAATGCCTTAGGGGATAGTACACTTCGTTAGTGCAGCTATTCAGCTGTTCACTTTCATAATTAACTGACAATGAAAAGTCATTCATGTATAGCATTTCATAGTGCATGGAAAACCATGCACTATGATAATTAGAAGGCAAAAAAATGACTGAATATGACAGTTCTTGTCCATTCGTTTTTGATGCGTTTTGTTATTTGATTTTGCCATGCGATTATAGACTTTCCGAATTGATTTTCGTCTGAGTTCAGTATTTTTGTGATTTTACTTTAAAAGTAAACATTTAATGTTGAATGGTCTGAATTCAAGTATTCGCACAGAAATCTAATTTCAAAAAGAGGATTTATATAACATTGTGTTACTTTTTAGAATAAAAAAATCTTAAGATAGAATCTATATATTAAATTTTACCTGGAGCAGAAGAAAAACAATTAATCCTTCACAAACTACGTCAGTGCTATCTCATTTCATCCATTGTGAATATGTTCTAAATTGGTCAGACAATACTTAGTCATGTTTTATGAAGATTTAATCCCTCGGCTTCGCCTTGGGCTTAAATCTTCATAACACATGACCAAGTATTGTCTAACCTATAATAATTAGTGGGAATAGATGGAATACTTTCAATATAAAGAAAACATTGTGATAAAGTATTTACCAAAAGGATTAACCTTGGGAGATATAATTTATTTCGTGGTTAGAAATATAATTGGTTTCTTTTAGATTTTGTTTGTATTGTTGAACATTAAACTGACCAGGAAAATAGAAACAAACAGTATGTAATAAATGATTCAACAAGAAGAATCACATGATAAATTTTACAAAGGACAGTTTTTCATTGCAGCACTTTGTATACCGACGTTTTATTAATTTTCACAGATTTTCATGGCAGACCAGGTCATATATATGTATTACTATCGATATTTTGTTAAAAAATAATTCTAACACAACAGCATGTGTATATCATTTTTTACTTGAAGCGAGTAGTATGCTGTAAACAAGTTGGAACATGTATCGCCATCAACAAAGAAAAAAATATATAGAATTTATAAGGTTTAGATAGTATCATCGCTATAAATGGTTTAGGCAGCTACAAAAAAGTAAGGTTCATTCGAGTACTCATACATAGGAAGATGTGGTATGCATGCCAATGTGACAATCCTCCATCCAAGTCACAATCCAAAAAAGGTAACCATTATAGGTCAAGGTACGGTCCTCAATACGGAGCCTAGGCTCACACCGAAGAGTCAAAAATTTATTTTATGGGTCAATAAATTCAAAATAAATTATTGCCATTCATTATAAATAAATTTCTATCAAAAGTAGTGCTCAAAGAACTTTTTATATTATTCATATTAACAATAACAACGTACGTACACACATGTTGGCGTATGAAAACACAACGTCAGAGTGCGCGTGTCGCCATAATAATTGACAACATTGAAAATAAAACTAATACTTTTAACCAATCAGAAGACAGTAAATACACAAAATTTATTTATATACAAAATGTAGTTCATATGTTTGCAATGTTACCAAACAAAAAAAACTTCAAACTTCTTTTGTAAAAAGTACACTAATTTCATTGGTCAAAAACCAATTTTCAATCTGTTCTGATAATAATTGTGTATGTTCACATTCCCAAAACAAATGTTCTAATGCTTCAATTTCTCTATTACAAAATGTACAATTTGGATTATCATAAATCTTAGTTTTATGAAGAAACTTAGAACTTAACACTGAACACAGTCCATCTGTAATAAAATTATTAAAATTGAGAATGGACATGGGAATGTGTCAAAGAGACAACAACCCGACCATAGAAAAGACAACAGCAGAAGGTCACCAACAGGTCTTCAATGCAGCGAGAAATTCCAACACCCGGAGGCTGCCCCCTAAACAAATATATATACTAGTTCACTGATAATGAACGCCATACTAAACTCAAAATTGTACACAAGAAACTATAATTAAAATTAATACAAGACTAACAAAGGCCAGAGGCTCAGGACTTGGGACAGGCGCAAAAATGCGGCGGGGTTAAACATGTTTATCAGAACTCAAACCTCCTCCTATACCGCTAGCCAATGTAGAAAAGAAAACGCATAACAATACGCACATTAAAATTCAGTTCAAGAGAATTTCGAGTCTGATGTCAGAAGATGTAACCAAAGAAAATAAAAAAAAAATGACAATAATACATAAATAACAACAGACTACTAGCAGTTAACTGTCATGCCAACTCCAGACTTCAATTAAACTGATTTAAAGATTATGTCTTCATCATATGAATATCAGACACAATCCTTCCCGTTAGGGGTTTCGTATCATACCATCATGACATATATAAGAACATAACCCGTGTCATGCCAACAACTGGTTTTTAAATAAATGTGTTTAGTTCCGATGCAAGGACCCTATAAGTGAATCAATATTAACGCCAAAATATGCAATCTTTGACTGTCCCTCTTGTATCTTTCGTCCCTCTTTTAATGACCTAACAACAGTATCGTAACTATATTCCTTCTTAATAAGTCTATTTAAAGGTTTTGTTATCTTCTGAGGTGAATACTGACATTTTTGTGCTTTATAAAGAATGTCTCCATAAAAAATGGATATATTAGTACTAGTATTATTAAAAAAATTAGTATCATCCATGCTGAATTATTGATTTATTCATCACTAGTTCCAGAGTCTCAAGAGTAAGTTTTCACCCGAGTTTCAGTGTCAGCAATCTAATTAAAAGCCGATCTCTCATCGCTCCGTTTTTTTATATGTCGCGTGGGAGATCTAACGAAACCCGCTTTGAGGTCACATGTGAGTGAACTAGAAGTTACGAATTTATAATGATATGCAAATGAGTTGACGACCTATTAATAAGCCAATCAAAAAAGTTTATGAATTATTTTGACTGACTATTTCGTCGTATTTTAAATGAGTTACATCCCTTTGCTTTACGATAAACTTTCAAGTTCGTGGAAGACTCAATTTCATTGGTCGAAAAAGACACACCTACGAGGTCACTCACCTCAAAGCGGGTTTCGTTAGATCTCCCACGCGACATATCAGGAAACGGGAGCGATGAGCGATCGGTTTTTAATTAGATTGCAGTGTCAGAGTTCTCATTGCTATTCAGAGCATTCATTCGTTGTGTGATCAGGTGCATCACACAGTTTTAGTAACAAGAGGCCATTCAATCAGGCTCTTGTTACACAACCCTACAAGTCACCCAAGTTTCCCCATGGCATATACACAAAAAACTGAGTGTATGATGATATGGAACGAATAGAATATTCAGTGTGGGAACGGAACTGTACGTATTTTTTATTTAATATTTTGTTCATTCGGGAGACAGTCAAATGGGGCTCTGCCAACATCCGAAAACATTATACATATATATAGAAACCAATCAAATACAAAAACGACATATGCAGCAAGACATTGTTCCTTAAATGGTTGAAGTCCGAGTGAATTGCTCAAAATTCTCCATCAATAGCGAATAAAAAATTTTAGAAATGAAAAAAAAAGACCATTGTCACTGCCACAAGTTTTACAATTAACCTTTTCCTGATATATAGTCTAACCATTCCGAAAGTTTGATAACCATCGTCAGTAGAAAATTAAATAAATCAATATTCTTGATGTTGGTAAATGTCATTGACTGTACAATTGCTTGCTTGCTTACAGTACAATCACTTGGTGCTTTTCTGTACAATAACTTGGACAAAATAATGAAATAAATTTTAAGATAAACTTATAATATATCTTAATATATTCACTTCTAATATTTACATATATATCACACTCTAAAATAAAATTATATTTGTCTTCAATTACTTTTTTATCACACATAGCACAAACACTGGAAATGTTAGAGTATCTTCTAGTTTCTACATTGATTGAATGTGAATTGATTCCATATTTAGTAACATATGACTGGTATAAACTGTTCAATGGTCGATACAAATTAAATTGCAAAGTATTTCCATCATGTTTAAATTGATACAAATTACATTTTGAAGTATTTTCAAGAAATGACAAGCCTTCAGCTACATGTATATAATTATTAACAAATTTTTTTTCAAATTCCTGAAAAAAGAATTGACTATTTCCAACACTTTGTGCTAACCATATATCATGTTCAGTTTGTCTTATATATTACAACTCCAGTTAAGTTTATCATTCGGTTTTAACAAAACTAGATTCGTACACATCTTCATAAATACTCTTCAAGATACAATTATTAGATTCTAATAACTCCAACCAATGACAATTATACTATATATCATTTTATTCTGGTATCACCTAAGTTGGACAAAGGTATACAGAAAAACACATTAGTTTACATTACATTGCATATATGTACATTTGTTGAGGAAGCATTAAATATGAGTTTTTTACAACGGTATGATCAGTATAGCCGACAGGTTAACATCAGAGAGAATCCAGTTTTTCATTTATAATTCTAATAAATTGGCACAATTTTCGAAGTTTAAATTTCTGTTTTTGGTTCATAATAGCATTAAATTTTAAAACATTCAAGTTCGTTAGGTATTTCTTGTCAATAAGTAGTGTTCTATCTGTCAAGAGACTGCTGCATTCCATTACATAGTGGTATTCGTCACCTATAGCAACTCTGCACAACGGACACTTTCTCTGTTCTCGGGGAATGTTTTGCCATCTACCATTTTCAATTGGCAGTTTATGGTTCATTGTCCTAAACCGCGACATTGTTATTACATCTTTATCATCAAGTACATTAAGGTAGTGTTCGAAATTGTGTGATGTCTTGTATAGGCGATAATTCAGGGCTTTCGGCGAATCGTTTACCTTTCCTGACCATGACTGTGTAAACTGATCTTCTAGTCTTTGTTTAATTATCGATTTAATGTTAGGTGATGTGTTTTGGAATGACCATAAGTAAGAGAATCCACAATTGTCTAGAATACTTTTCATCTTGTCTAACGATCGCGATCGAAATGTTGTTTCTTGTGCTAACTTGAAAAGGTATCTAAACATTACAGCAGCGAGCTTACTTTCTTTACCGGTAATTAACTTTGTCCAATAAGATATAATTCTAGTTTTTATATCTATTTCTAGGGGATACATACCCAGTTCTCCATAAATGAAGTCGTTTTGAGTAGATGGCTTAAGATGTAAAAGTAGCTTAAAAAATTTAGTTTGAACTCTTTCTAGTATATCTAAGTTTTCGTAACCCCATATTTCGCATCCATATAGCAGAATAGGTTTTACCAGTAAGTCAAACAAATCTACATGGCATTTAATTGATAAATTGTGAATTCTTCCCTTCCTTAAAACTTCGTACATTGCACTTGTTGCTTTGTCCTTTAGATGTTGTTTGCATTGTTTAAAGCTGCCTGTTTTGCTGAAAATAATTCCTAAGTAGTTAAAGTGTTTTACAGTTTCAATATGATGGTTGTTGAATCGGAAAAGTGGAGGGTTTGTAGTTCTTCCTTTTGAAAAAATTAAGATTTTAGTTTTAGCAACATTTACTCGCATCTTCCAGGTTTCGCAATACTTTTTAAATTTGTTAAGTGCATGTTGCAGTTGGTCAGGTGATTCTGCCATGATTACAGTGTCATCTGCGTAGAGAATTATGAATAATTTCATTAAAGTTCCAAGTTTTTCTTCTATATCTTTACTTATTGTGTTCATACCTAAAACATTTTCCGAGATGAGATAGTCTTCTAGGTCATTCAAGTATAAAGAAAATAAAAACGGTGACAGATTTTCTCCTTGTCTGACACCGATTTCACAAGCGAAAGGTTCACAGGTTTGACCATTATAGCTCAAGCTGGATTTAATATTCTGGTACATGCTAAAAATAGTATTAAACATTTTCCCCTTTATATTGTTGTTCAACATTTTAAACCATAAGAAATTACGATTAACCGTATCGAAGGCCTTTTCAAAGTCTACAAATGCGCAAAATAGTTTCTTTTTTGAGTGTTGTAAAACTTCAATTAGAGAGTTCAGAAGAAACGCACAATCAATTGTTGAGTATTTTTCTCGGAAACCATTTTGATTTTCTTTAAGAAGAGATGTTTGTTCTGAGAATCTTTTAAGGCGTTCATTTAATACTGCTGTAAAGACTTTTCCGAAACAGCTCACAATAGTTATTGGTCTGTAATTTTTGGGGTTGCGTTTATCACCTTTGTTCTTGTAGACAGGTTTAATCATTCCTTGGACCCATTGTTTTGGGATTTTTCCGGAGTCGAAAACTAGGTTGAAAATTTTCACATATATGTCGATAAGAACATGAGCGGATGTTTTTAAATATTCATTAATCAGTTTATCTTCGGCGCATGCTTTGTTATTTTTCAGATTTTTCAGCGCTTTAAGAATTTCATGTTTTGTAATTCTGCTATTTAACTCATCGTTTATTTCTTCGTGGGAAATAGTACTTTCAATTTGTTGCTCTTCTGTATCATCTCTCAGATCACTGTTTAACTCTTTGAAATATGAGACCAATTTGTCGAAATCAATCTTAGGCTGAGCTGTACTTTTGTTTTCATTTAGAAGTCGCCAAAATTCCTTAGCATCCTTTTGCTTTAGATCATCCATTTTCTTTCGGAAATCGCTTCTGTGTTTCTTATGAGCTTTATTCATTGTATTTTTATATCTCTTCTCGGCATCTGACACAAGTGCTCTGTGGAACGGTGACTTATTTTTATTTCGTTTCATCTTACGGAATTCTGACCTAGCGGCTTTGCAGTCATGGTCAAACCATGGTTTATTTTTTCTATGTTCTGACTTCTTTCCTGCACTGACTTTAAACCCAAAAGTGTTTCCCGCTGAATTTATTAACACTTTGCCTATTTTACTGATTATCATATCTACTGTTTCTTGCGTCACTACTGTTGTGCCATCAATTTCAGAATTAATATTTTCTATTTCTGTAAGGTTCAAGCATTCTAAGAATTTGTATGATTTTTCATTAGTCCAATTGTTTATTTTTTGTTCATTTGTTCTAGTATCATCGCTACATTTTGTGCTGACTTCTTGATCTGTTTGTTTCAAGGATATCTCGATTGGGGAATGAACATCTGAATAGAGACTTGAAAAATCATGTACTTTAAAATCGGTAAAATTTTGAATAAGTTCTGCGCTGCATAGGCAATAATCAACAACGCTTGAATTACGGCATGTGAACTTTCCATCTATGTCACCTAGAGTTCTCCCATTCATGATGAAGAAGTTATTTCCCTTGCAAAATTCTAGTAGTTGATTTCCAAACCTATTCTTGTTTTTATCTCTACTGTTCCTTTTGCGAGAGAAGTCATACTGGTCTAAATTGCAAACAGCATTTATTTGTATATTTTCAATATCTACGACATGAGATTCACTATCGGGAACAAATATAAAATCATCCTCGGACCCGGTTCTTGCGTTAAAATCACCAACGAGTAAACATTTTGAAAACTTATGTGATAGTTCAAATAATTCCATCTCAATTTCGTTTATTGCATCAATGGATGAATATGAAGTATATTCAGGAGGGATGTAAATAATTCCCAAAAGAATGTCATCTAATCTATTTATTACTTTCGATATTTTACACCACAAAACAAATTTACTTTCAGTTTTGATATATTCAATATTATCTTTGAGATGGTTTTTGTACGCTACAGCTAAACCCCCCGACCTTCTTTTGCCAATTTTATTTCTGTTTTTATAAATCAATTCATATCCCTGTAATTGTATATCATCAATATCGTCTAGTTTTGTTTCTACAATGCCAGCAATATCCGTTTTATACAGCAGTTCCGTAAATTCAGGATATTTGAGTTTTGATTTAATTCCACAACAATTAATACAAGTAAGATTTAAATAATTTAACTGATCATTCTGATTTTTTGAGGACTCTCTCGACCCGTCCTACATCGGCGTGGTTATGGTTTCCTCATTAATGGCGTCATTGTTTCCGGATTCCTGTCGGGACCTTTTAAAAGGGCGTTCATTTACAGTTTTGTTTCTATACGAATTTTGTTGGGCTTGACGTAGTAGAACATCCCTATATTCAGTGCCGTTTGGTTTTGTGTCGAGTGATACATGCGGTTTCCCATTGATATATAATTTATCTCTTACCAGTTTAACTTTTTTACCCTCCTTCTTAGCCTTCTTCATTACAGGGTAGAGTTCTTTCCGTTTTCTTTCAATTTCAATCGGGAATTGTTCGCTTATCCCAAATTGTTTCCCTTTCAGCTTGAATGTATTTTTAAGTACATCTTCAAGCTCATCTCTGTGGATAAATTTGGCTACAATAGGACGGGCTCCGTTCAGTCCGGGTTTTCCAAATCGATGAACGCTACCGAGATTTACTTTATACGGTATGTCCAGTTCGTTTAATAAAAAGTTCTGAATTTTCAATTGGCACGATTCTTCCCGCTGAAACGCTAACCCGGAGAATACTAGGTTATCGCTCATGCTTCTGCATTTTAGGTCTAACATATCGGCTTTTAATTCCTTAATGGCTATGTTTGAGGATGTTCCATTATCCTCCCCTATCGTCTCCATCCTGTCTTTTATTTGAGATATTTCTTCAGCATTTGCTGAATATTTGTCAACTATAGTATGAACGATCTGACCCATTTTTTCAACACTTTCTTCAACTTTGCTATTTCGGTCTTGGATTTCGACAATTGTTTCCTCATTTGTCTGTACTCTTGTAGACAAATTTGACAGGCCTTCCTTTATACCATCGATTTTCTGTACTTCTTTCTCTATTTTCTCGATCCTATCCGTTAGAACTCGTAGCGACTTCAGGATTTCCATAAGGATAACTTTAGCATCTTTGTCATATAACAGGTTTCCCGATAATTCATCGTCGGTTTGTTGGGTATTTGCGGCCATTTTACTGAACATTCTAACATATATATTTACATATGTAAATGGTAAACGCCCAAGTACAAATTCACCATAATTTACTATTTAAATCAAATAACCAAATAAAACGTTGTAAAGCGTTCTCCGTTTGTAATCTGTTTTGAGTATAAGAGTTTACAACGGTAAATAGAAATAATGAAAAAGGTTCTTTTCTGTGACAGTGTCAATGTCAAAAGTAGTGGTGTTGGTTGCTAGAGTTATTGTCGCATGTTTGTTCGTGCATTTCAAAAGACAACTGATAAATTGTGTTTTAAAGATGCAACGAAGAACATAAATGAAAATAACTTTATACAGAGAAAAAAACCCAGTTTGTTGTGAATATGCAATTACAAATATTTTCGCTTGATCATCACTTTCTTTTTATGTCTTGTAACATCCGTTTTTTAACAAAACGATTTGTTACATATACTTCACACGAATTTCTATCAAATCTGACATTATTACAAAGCAGCTATTATAAATAAAATTCATTCGAACTTTAAATGTGTAATCAATTATATATGAAAGTCGTCAACTGGTCAAGTGGGTAGATGCATATATCGTTGGCCAATACAGTAGTTCAGGGAAAGCTTGTTCGCGACCTAGAATTCTGAGTGGGTCAAGCGTTTAATTAAAACTCATGTGAGAATATACGAGATTTGGTTGAACTGGGGGCAAAGTCATATTTGGTACACATCAATATTCGGTGTTTAATAGGCGTTTATTAGGACGCCTGCCGCTTTCCCGTTTACCTGTGAAGTCGTTGAGTGTCATCTGTTTTTTCAATTTGTTTGTTTATGTTTATGTGTAATAAAGTAAAATAAGTAATATTTTGAAAAATTTCGGGACATAGTGTTTAAAAATTACGGGAGAAAATTGGAAAAGAAAATTGAAATTACTGCTTGCAAAAAGCCAAAACGAAATGTTTGATAAAGAAGGAACGAGGTCCTTCAAGTCCCTGGAAGCTGTTAAGAACTTTGAAGAAGTTTATGTGCAGAAATATAATTTTTTGTTGATTAAGAATAATTTCCAGAAACATGCTGGCGTAATGGCATTAATTGCCAAAACAGTATGGCATACAATGGTGACACTACATAATTTATTCTCTTTAGCCTTTTTTCGGGAGAATATAGATAAACAATCTAAACCATATGATTGTCGTGTAAGACGGAGCTTTTTGAAAAGTTTTTGCTGGTCATAACACATAGTCGTAATGAATGATATTATGCGATGTATTCAATAAAAAATAAACATCATGGCTTCATAAATGTTATGTTTTCAATATTGTATAAATAATCTGACCGTTAAACCTTGGTACAGTATATACGTTCCTTGTTCAAACCATAATAAAAATATAAAGTTCCCATAAAATCAAACAGCTACAGATCGTCATATGGAATTAAAATCTTAGCAAAAAAGCCGCACCCACTTATAAGATATATAAATGTCTTTACTCTGACTGTTGCATTTTGAACACACGAGTGAAAGTCCAGCGCAATGTAGAACAAAATAGTTTCAACATTCATATATCATTATCATGATCTTGACCTGCATGAATATGCATTTAACTTGCAACTGGACGATTAAACAAAACGGTTATTGACAACTGCACGAAAACCTTTACTTCAGACAAAACATGAAATTAACTGTTCAGGAAAAACGAAGTCTATCTAGTAGTAAACTACGGAAAAATGAAAATAAATATTTGCAAAATTTTGCCCTGGATACTGTATTTTGGACAGAAAGAAGCTCCCAATTTTCCGAAATTCCATTATGTTTGACAACGATTTTGATGTATTTAACAAAACTTAAACCACAGACTGAACCTAAATGCTGAATTAGTCGGCGTGAATGCTGACGACGGGACCTAGCATCGCTAAGTATCGCTTTCGCGAAACTTGTCAAAAAGAAGGATGTTTGTCAAAAGATCCAAGTAGGCAGCTATTTCACTCATAAATCTTAAAGACCTCCTTGCTTTCGACAAGACGACAATAATTGTTTTCTTTTTGTCTAGGGGGGGGGGGGGGTCTTTTTTCTATAGTAATTGTAGTACAACTTAAAAAATTGCATTTAGTATAATTTTTCTACCTACTAACGTGAATTTTCTGACACAAAAATAAATATACGACAGTACTGTGCATTAAAAGTATGTAATCAAATGCCAAACTATATATATTGGAATTAACTAGATGTTCTGTATACAATATTATGTATGCTTTTAGTTTCTTGTGTACAATTTGGAAATTAGTATGGCGTTCATTATCACTGAACTAGTATATATTTGTTTAGGGGCCAGTTGAAGGACGCCTCCGGGTGCGGGAATTTCTCGCTACATTGAAGACCTGTTGGTGACCTTCTGCTGTTGTTTTTTTCTATGGTCGGGTTGTTGTCTCTTTGGCACATTCCCCATTTCCATTCTCAATTTTATTCACAATATATCAAAATAAAATGCTGAACGACCCATCTCCCCCTCCTTTCAAAAATTGTCAATATCCGATACATTTAAATTAAGCACAAAACATTTATGTAAATACACGCATGCAATCAGGGCTAGCATTTTGAACATATATTTGAATGGTACCTAACTGTTAGAACATGATTACGATTATTAAGGGTATACAAATTGTCTCTAACTGTCGCCTGGTGAGATTAATAGTTTAAGGTAAAACTTTATGATACCATATGGCCTAGGTGTAGATTGACTTTTATTTTTATGACCTAAGATCAGTTCCTCAGATATGGTAATGAAATAGCACCTGTACCTTCTTGAATATACAGACGATCTGCTAAGTGAACATCACAGCATGAATCTGTCCATTTTTCCGTAAAGGTAACATTCAAAGTCAGGTGACATATATCTAACCGTTCCTTTTGTAATTAAGATTAATTAACATAACGGTCAAAATAGTCTGTTTTAATATGTCAGTGGAATCTTCAGCTTTAGAAGAATGTAACAAACTTTGTATTTATAAACGATATAAAGTAGTAAAAGATACTCAAAGAGAAAATAGAATTTGTATATGTTGCAATATGAATGTTTTGGAAGACGAATATCATTTTGTTTTATCATGTCCAACGTATAGATCTGTGCGCATAGAATTTTATATTTATTCTACTATTCTTGGCCAAATCGGCACAAGTTAGATAATTTATTCTAAATCTCTGACAGTAAAACTATATATATGCATTTATTCAAATGCAGCCGCTTGGAAAATTAGATCACATATAATGTCATAATATTATTGTATACTCTGTAACTTCTGTTCTCTGCTGCCTTTTATTTGTCATATGTTGTATATATTTTCGTTTGCCATAGCATGTGAAAATAAATTATGCATATGACTACAGTTATAACGATGCCGATCTGGTAAATCAATAAACTGATAATGCCCCCAGTTTATCAAATCTCGTATCTAATTAGTCGATAACGCAAAATCACGATCGATCTTGCACATGCGCATTGCTTCCCTGAACTAGAGTATTGAACGACAGGTCCTAATTTTGTTGTTTTAAAACTTCTAGAAATATTAACGGAAATAAGGAATGAGTAAAGAGAAATAAATAAAAACACAACGACTGAATTAAATAAAAGGATGTTTGATATAATGTATATTTCGTTTTGTTTTTAAAATCTAAACTGAAGAAAACATGGAAAGATATGGCGAAAATGAGCACCCAACTCTACAGCTTTTTTTACCGCCGATACTGAAATGTTTAATGTTATAAAACAATTTTAGCGTCTTTGGCCTACTTAAATCTTTTTATTCGGATACTTGTGGTTATCTTCTACAAGTTCAACGGGAACATTAGAATAATCTAGAATAGAACCCAGATTGAACCAAGAAGTCGGGTTGCTATAACCAAACAACCCGGATGTTGAACCAGTTACCATGGTTTCGAACAAAAGAACACGGATAGAACCAAGGTTCAGAACCAGACAGCTCAGATGGAACCAAGGTTTAGAACCAGAGTGCCCGGATAGAACCTGATTGCATTCGGAATTCTCATGCCGACTGTTTATACCTTCAACGTATTTTCCAAATCATTTAATTATTAGTACATTTATATATAATTTATATATAATATAATATGTATGACTTAAAACTTTTAATATCCTTTTGTTACATCAAGGAATTGTATATTTAAGTTTAAATATACAATTCATTGATTACATTTAAAATACATCATGTAAATATTTTGAGGAAAATCTTTATAGATGGACTGGTCTATGATAAGCGACCTCGCCAAGTTAATTAAGTGAAATACATCGAGTAATACCTGCAACAACGTGTTTATACTAAGTCGTTATAACGAATTAAAAATAAAACTCCAACTTCACACTAACCGGCTTCCGTATGCATACATTCTACATATATTTTTAATTATTAATCCCCAAGATTACGTGTGTCCACGTGACATGTCCAAGGGTGGTTTGTTGTCAACAAATAAATAGTAATGACCATTTCACGGTTGAACGATTTTGTATTCTCTGTAAGAACAAATACATGTATGTATGTATAAACAATTAAAGGCGAATCGGATATACACTTAGAATAATACAGCAATGAAAAAAATAACGACAGAAAGGGTAAGTTGTTATTTATTAGGCAGGCTGATATCCAGTTGAAATTAATCAAAAGAAAGGGAACTATTTTTAACATTGTTTAAGGTTCATCAATATATGGCCGTATTTTCACTACAAATTTCAGTCTGTGTACAGACAAACCTTTGCATCGGGAAAAGTTTTAAAGCATGGCTGAACATAGATAAATAAAATTTAACATACATTTTATTTGAAATTCAGAATATTAAAAACTGGATTTTGCTGTTTATTTTTTTTCATTCCTTCAGAAGGTGCGAAAATAAACTTAGTTGTGGAAACAGGTTTGATAAGCTTCATTTAAGGTTCACTGATCTATACACTTAAACAATAATTGCTAAGTTTACACCATGAAATTTTCTCTGAGTGCAGATGTGAACATATATTTGTTCCGCATAATACTTGTTCCCCCTGGAACAAATGATGGAAAACAAAAGTTCTTTGGAACAAAAATTACATAATATTAATTCCACCTTAAGGTTCATGCATGTGGACCCTTTGGCTGAAATGGCCGTATTTTTACTTCAAAATTTACTCTGAGTACAGACAAACCTGTGCATCTGTAAAACAAATTCAGGCATAGCATGCCCTAGATAAATAAATTTCAAATATGTTTTATGTTTAAGAAAAATAAAAACTTACCAAGTTTTTGCAGTGCACTTTTTAGAATAAAGATTTTAAAAAAATTTCTCAAGAGTGTGCCAAAATAAACTAAGTTGGGAAACAGGTTTGAGAAATTCCCCACAGGTAATAATTAAAGTGAGCGTTTTTAATTGACATGGACCTTAAATGGACAATAGATACCTGACAATAATTGGTGATTTAAACTGTGTACCTCAGTGGACCATATCAAGGGAAACTCAACTGTTTGTTAATTTCATCATTTTCTGTAGGGACGAAAAAAAGTGCACGGCAAAATCCAGTTAAGTTATGAATTTTCTAAATCATACAATGCATTTGAATTCATGCTTTGCCTAAAAACTTTTCCAGATGCACAGGTTTGTCTGTACACAGAGTAAATATGAGGTGAAAATACGGCCATTTTAGCCACATGAACCTTAATAAGATATTTTCTTGGAACTAAAACATCATATGGTTTCATAATATTTGACCCTTTAAAGAAAGAGTGTCATTTGATTTTTTACACCTGATTACATCCTAATTAATGTTCACCTCACATGACATTTACCTGTACATGTAGTACATACAAAGAATGGAGTCTGAGGAATACATTTTGTTTACATAGATTCAGATTCAATATTTTATTATAGTCTCACAACATACAAACATAAAATGAGATTCACATACAAAGATTTAAAACATTAAAACATTTGCATTGCATGTACCAATCTTAAAAAGATTTATGAGAGACTTTTAAGATATACATTGTATTATATACATATAAACATATTTTTACAATTTATAATTAAAATTCACAATATACATTTTTACTAAATGATAGTAAAACATTTGTTTCATTAAGAACTAGTGAAATCAAATACTATTTCTTCTTAATAAAATATTGTTGCAGGTTTTGGCAACTATAGCAGCAACATTGCCATTACTAAATAAAAATATAAATTTTTCATTATCTGATAAAAGGTTAAAATGTTCATTAAAATGTATCGCTTCATGTATCATGATTTGTCTTAGATCCACATACAATGGGCATTTTAAAATGACATGTAGTTCATCTTCAACAATAGAGCTACAGTTAAAACATGTCCTCTCGTGGACTTCTTTCCTTTCATATCTTCCAGTTTCTATTTTTAGTGGAGCTACCCCACATCTAAATTTAGCAAATGAACTTCTGTTTTTTAATGACAAAATATTTTGCAAATAATTTTCAGTACAATAGTTATTTTTAAACAATTTGTAAGTCCTCAATTTACTTCCCTCTGCACATGCAGCAACTCTTGTACACCAATTTGATTTAAAATTATCAAATACATCTTCTTCAATTTGTTTACTGATACAATTTTTGTTCAATACATTTAATTCAAAATTACAATATTGCTCATAATTATACAATTTTAACATTTCTATAACTCTAAAACTCCAGTTTTTAATTCTAGTATTGCACTTTCGTATAGACCACTTTAAAATTTTAAAATTTATCCTGTGTGGGTCCATTATGGAACACCTAGCCCAATGTCTCATATTTAAACGTAGGCTCTTATTCTAGATAAGGTGAGAAAATGCCTGTACTTTATTATTGGAAATTTACTTCCATAAATTTGTAGCTAGAAATAATTTTGGATATTATAGTATATATTCCTAGAACTTTGACCATATAATAAATATTTCTAGAACTGTAATTATCTAATAACCATGATAACTAGTCCTGGAACATTTATAATATAGCCAATATTCCAATATGCCTGGAACTTTTTTAATGTAACAAATATTCCTAGAACTTTTATAATATAACAAATATTCCTGGAACTTTTATAATATAGCAAATATTCCTGGAACTTTTATTATATAAAACATTGCCCATACTAATCATGCTAATATTCCAAAGAACTTTTAGCATATGGCAAAAGTTCCATTGGGAACTTTTCTTATGTAATATTTTATCCTTTGAGAAGGAAATTTTCTTATAGCATTGGCTAAAATATTATATAAGGAAAGTTCCCAATGGAACTTTTGTTATATGCTAAAAGTTCTTTAGAACCATAAACTGCCGATTGAAAATGGTAGATGGCAAAACATTCCCCGAGAACAGAGAAAGTGTCCGTTGTGCAGAGTTGCTATAGGTGACGAATACCACTATGTAATGGAATGTAGCAGTCTCTTGACAGATAGAACACTACTTATTGACAAGAAATACCTAACGAACAGTAATGTTTTAAAATTTAATGCTATTATGAACCAAAAAAAGAAATCTAAACTTCGAAAATTGTGCCAATTATTAGAATTATAAATGACAAAGTGGATTCTCTCTGATGTCAACCTGTCGGCTATACTGATCATACCGTTGTAAAAAAAAAACTCATATTTAATGCTTCCTCAACAAATGTACATATATTCAATGTAATGTAAACTAATGTGTTTTCTGTATACCTTTGTCCAACTTAGGTGATACCAGAATAAAATGATATATATAAAGAACAAATATTATGGGGAACTTATATTCTGTCACACCTTGATACATAGAAGTTGTATTCATTTTCTATTTTAAAATGAAAAAAAACTTTTGTGGATTTTGCTAAACATTTTCTTTCCTTGGCACAGGTAGTGTAAAAATAAACAGTCATGTAAAATCTTTGAGATGGTCCTCTCAGGTAATGATTGTATTGTATTGTATAATTGAAATGGACAATAGAAATCTACTCACAACAAAGGTGATTTAAATAGTGTAAATGAGTGAATTGTTTCAAAGAAAACTCAGGTGTTTGTTTATTTCACCATCTTCTGTGGCAAGGATCGAAATCTATAAAGTGTTTTGACTTTTTAAAACATTAATTGGATGTAACATGTATTTCTCTAGGTGCTGCCAGGCTTTAAATCTTTTACAACATTAATTGGATGTAACATGTATTTCTCTAGGTGCTGCCAGGATTAAAATCTTTTAAAACATTAATTGGATCTAACATGTATTTCTCTAGGTGCTGCCAGGCTTTAAATCTTTTTAAACATTAATTGGATGTAACATGTATTTCTGTAGGTGCTGCCAGACTTTAAATCTTTTAAAACATTAATTGGATGTAACATGTATTTCTCTAGGTGCTGCTAGGATTTAAATCTTTTAAAACATTAATTGGATGTAACATGTATTTCTCTAGGTGCTGCCAGGCTTCAAATCTTTTAAAATTTCACATTTTTGTCTGCACTAACAGTTCGATTCCCGTCTGGGATGAAAATTTCAGGGACTGAATTTTCGGCTCTCCCTTGACACCATTTGCGAGGATGGTCTTGAGGAAACGATGATAGTCCGTCGGACGGGGACGATAAATGGCTGACCCGTGTTAAGAGAAAGCCATATCTCTTGCACGTTAATTAAAGACACCCTTGTAGATTTCGAAAAAGAGCAGGCTAATGCCGCTACAAGGCAGCACTCGCACCTGCAAAGTGGAAAGGGATTAATATAAGTTGCAAAACTTGTTTCCAAATCCACTATAAATAAATATGTTTAAACTAACTAAGAGAAAATCTTATGGTGTAAACACGGCCATTTTTGTTAGAGTAGGTATCGGAATCCTGAGTCTCTGATCCTTCATATTTAGCTTTTGTATGACTTAACACTGGCAAGTTTTCATAGTTTATTATAATAAATTACAATTTAGCAAATATCAACAATATTATAAAGATAAAAGTATTCAAATGTTAATAAGTTAAAACTCACATAAAAGTGACAAAATATGGTGAGGTCTGTGCAAGACCAGCGAGACTGAAGGTTGACATTTTGTTCTATATATAACAATGTCATCTTACAGTTAGTGGTAAGGTCTGTGCAAGACCATCAAGCTTTCTATAGTATGAAATTCAAAACAGTGTAGCTGTGGCCATTGATTGACCCATCAAAATCATCCATTGACTGGGACAATTTACGTGAACGTTTGTCTGTAACAACCACTGTTCATGACGTACCTACGATAGACATTTAAACTGTGGGGTCAACAAAGGTTTCTTAACGCCTTTAATTATAAAATAATTCGAAAAATTAATCAGGAATAACCTTTGTGTTTTGATTTATATAATTGATATAAATCAAAATATCGTGTTATTTCTGATTAATTTTTCGAATTACTTTATTTAGGTGTTGAGAACCTTTGGTGACCCCATAGTTTAAGTGTATTTAAAAAGTACATAGTGAGCATTGGTCGTTACATACAAACGTTCACCTAAATTGTCCCAGTCAATGAATGATTTTAATGTGTCAATCAATGGCCACAGCAACACTGTTTTGAATTTCATACTATGTAAAGCTCGACAAGCAGTGTTGCGTAGCTTTTCTTTCATAAAACATCCTACCGTATAAAGTCTCTATAGGAAGACAGTGGCTCTCTAAATGATTAAGCAATTTAACAACAACAAATGGAAATTTTTAGCGACCTTAACTGGCTATTTAACAAATATTAATCTCAGGACTAATTTTACAAGAGCGAGATCAATAGAAAAGCTCTATAAGTAGCCTTTTCAATAGTCGTCTGGCGCGAAAAGGACCATAACTCAATTTTAGAATTTAATATTTTTGGAGACGGTCAATTTCCGGAATTGCATGCTTTATCATCACGATTTTTTTCTTTGGCCGTCGATGGCAGTAGTATTGCTGCATTCTTTGACTCTAAGATATATTTAACAAGGCAGTATTATCAATGTATTATCGTTGTATCGATAAACGTTAGTAATGCTAGATACCTGAATTAATTGTAATTTTGGCAAGGACAATGCATCCCTTCCCCCGAAAACATGATTTGGTAAAACATCACTTATCGGCATCTCCGGGCGGCAAACCAGATCAATTTCCCGATGATCTTTACTACAGCATTCTGGTTGTTTGTAATTGCTACATACTACCGTTTTTTTTATATGCGTGTTTGTTTACATTATGAACAAATGCGAGTACCATTCTAGGTCGAGTTGTCGTTCATAGTGTATAGTTTGTTCCAAACCATTAGTTGTTTCTGGTACAGGTTGGCAGTTCTTTATCCATAATAAAGTTGTTGCAACTAAAATACATGTTATCTTCAGTTTGTGAATGTGGTTTTTTTTTCTTTTTTTTTAATTAGTAATTGTTGATAAAAACAAAATGTTTAAAATACATTTGGAAGACAGGATTGTCATGTAAATATTATTTCCCTTGTTTAAAAAAAATAGAAATTGCGTTTCACGATTACATAGTATGAAATTCAAAACAGTGTAGCTGTGGCCATTGATTGACCCATCAAAATCATCCATTGACTGGGACAATTTACGTGAACGTTTGTCTGTAACAACCACTGTTCATGACGTACCTACGATAGACATTTAAACTGTGGGGTCAACAAAGGTTTCTTAACGCCTTTAATTATAAAATAATTCGAAAAATTAATCAGGAATAACCTTTGTGTTTTGATTTATATAATTGATATAAATCAAAATATCGTGTTATTTCTGATTAATTTTTCGAATTACTTTATTTAGGTGTTGAGAACCTTTGGTGACCCCATAGTTTAAGTGTCTTTAAAAAGTACATAGTGAGCATTGGTCGTTACATACAAACGTTCACCTAAATTGTCCCATTCAATGAATGATTTTAATGTGTCAATCAATGGCCACAGCTACACTGTTTTGAATTTCATACTACCACTTTTCAGTACATATTTGATAAATTGAATAGATATTGCTGTTTTAAATTCATTATTTAAGATAATTATTATGTTCTAAAGTTCAATATTTGCAGCGTTGCTTATCATTTATAACCTTTGTTGAAAGACTTAATCATTTTATGTAAGTCGTTTGGAAGAATATTGTTGATTGAAAGCAGACTATAGCGCTCAACAGGGCTGCCTAGGCTAAAGCTGTATATGGTTTGTTGACATCTCTAACTAATTGAGATGTTTGTGGACTGAAGTTCAGTCCCACCAAGGGTAGCTGTGTACTTCTGGATGCATCTTTAATTAATACGGTCATTCAAAGCTACATTTCTCTACTGTTGATCTACATAATCAAAAATCTACTATTGATTGAATTATATGTTGATTTAATTTTTTTTAATTTAGATAGCACTATCTTTTCACAAAACCACAAAGATTACATAGCAAATACATATTCAGGGTTTCTACTAAAGTTTACTTTGCGAGCCCAAAATGAGGAATTTATTATAAAACATGGTAAAGCAAAATACATATCTAGATGATGTTTTAAAAATAGACTATAGTTGATTAGCTATCGCCACGTGTAACAAATTTATCTTTCCTGGGATTTAAACACATTGAGGTTGAGATTGAACTGTCTCCCCTTGATGACAGCTAGTACCAAAGCACGATTATTTGTTAAGTGATTTTTTTTTTATTGATTAACAATAATTTAATAAAGGAAAAGGATAATACCTTCTATTTCGAGGTCTCACAAACGCTTTTTCACCTATAATTCTAATTTTACATTAAAAACCCAAATTTTGATGAAAAGACTACTATAAGTAAATGATAAGTTGCAAATTTATCACAATCTGTGAATATCTTCAACAAATAAAAGCACAATAAAGTAAATAGATATTATGACATGTAAAACAATCATTTTTACCAATAATTTATATCAACAGTAATATTTAAATGTTAATTTCACAACAGTCCATTTTCAAGTGAAGTAATGTTGTTTTAAAAACTGGCTCTCCGCCATAGGTTCATCATAATCAATGGACAAATATGACCGTATTTTCACCTCAAAAACTACTCTGTGTACAGACTTACCTGTGCTGTTTGGAGAGTTTTAAGTCCTAGCATCCACTAGATACATAAAAGTTTAATGGATTTTGTGTTTAAGAAAGATAAAATGTTTTTTGGTTTTTGATGGGCATTTTTTTCCCTTTCTGCAGAAGGTGTAAAAATAAACAAACACCTGCATTACTTTGATACTGTCCAATCAGATAAACTGTTTAACTCACCTATAGTTGTGAAGATACCTATTGTCCAATGTCACGGACATGAACAGAACATGAAAACTTACCTAGAATTTGATGTGCATTTTTCAGGTTGGGAACAAACCCTTTGCATGGTGTTTATACCTTTATAGAAGGATCATCCTTCTATAGAGGAATAAAATTACCAGTATTTATTAAATAGAGCTAAGACATCGTTATCACCCCAACCATGATAACAAGTAATAGAGCTCAGACATCGTTATCACCTGTTTTCAAGAAATATTGTAGTTCAGACAATCTTACCTTTCTTTATTAGTTTTAAGACAACATTAAAGCTTTGCTGTGTACTTCAATACGTCGAGACAAAAGAAAATTTACCACGTAAATAAACATATATACATATATCTACATTTTGATATCAAGTTCAGTTTCCCTCAGTATCATATATATATTCATATTGATTTTTATTGGCCTGATAAATAATTTAAGAAACGCGAAAATTCTGTTTTATCCAGTAAAATTATATTAAAACAAAACATTATATCAAGCTTGTAAGCGATCAAACGACTGATACATTAAAAAAATAAATGGATAATAATATTACTTGGATTTCCTATGTTGCTTTTTGGAACAAATTATGCAAAATCTAAGACCGGTTAGTTGGTTTGTCATTGATTTATTGTGAACCATATATTTTTTGGAACCATATATTTGTGGGGGAACTTCATCTCATAGATAAATGATTATAATTGAAACGATTATTTCGCTCTTTAGCCAGGACAAAAAGATATACTCTAGTAATATTATATTTCAATATTATTGTCCAACCAAATCCACCTGTAAATCGTTTTTTGTTGTTGCTGTTGGTTAATGTTGTTTAATGTTGTTGTTTGTGGTTTTTGTTGTTGTTGTTGTTTTCGGGGAGGGGGGACGGGGTTCACATAATGGTCATGTACTTTTCCGTTGATTTTCTATTGATGTTGATAAATATTATATGACATTTAAAATCGTATAATTACATTAGATGTATGTTTCATTATAAAAAGTTATTCTGATTGGCTAACTGCACATCTCGCGTTATTTAAGCAATTGCATTACACAATAAAATTTATCATTTATGATGACACGAGGTCTCAAAATAAAGTGCACGTGTGAATTAAATAAAAACTTAATAAAAATCGTGTTTTCATGATCCTAGCTAAAAAATGTAATTGTAAGTATTGAATGCTTCTTTTAGTAACTTCATAGGGTGTGTAAAAGCGTTGAACGTGCGCACATTTTTAGACTGAAACGGAAAGCGCTTCATACAAAATGTAATCGGTCAACGCTTTTACACCCCAATGAAGTTACAAAAAGAAGCATTCAATTCTTAAATTAAACGATTGACTGGTGAAAAATAATCGGTTAATTCATTTATTGAACCAATGCATGTATTTATCATAACTAAGTCTCCTGTGTACGATTTTTATCATTTTCTACGCAAACATATGGTATAATTCTCAGTTTTTTTCTCTCTGTCTGTTATTATATGAATATATGCAAAATATGGTGGCTAATTATTTGTCGTGTCTTGAAACCTAAGATTACCGATTGTCACCTTATAAGGTATATATTATAGTAAACAATCAACAAATAAGCATGGGGCCGACCGTGCGAGGGCTGTATGGCCAGTCAAGGTCGTTAAACACTTCCATTTGTTGTATAAGCATAACACATCAAAAACAAATGGACAAAAACTGTCCATTTAGTTAAAAAAAAACATATGCATCATTATTTTTTTTAATTTGAGGGTTCATATGACTTTAATATGTGGCATAAGGTTAATATCTCAAGTTCCATAGTTTATTATAAGCTGTCGGTGTCCATTTACTTTAAAGGAGGAACATTGTCTCTTCATGTCATGATAAATTATTAGAGCCCTCAACGAGGATACAGGACCCCTATAGTTTCACATTGTCCGTCCGTCCGTTAACAATTTTTGTGAACGCTAAAACTCAAAAAGTCAAGTTAGGTGGCTAATGAAATTTTGTACGGTTGTTGTGCATAATATGAAGATGGTGTGCATATATTTTATTTTTGTGAAATTCGGCTCTTTGATTTAAGAAAAAAAAAATCGTTTTTGTTAGTTCTCAAATTTTGAGAAATGTTGTTTGTAAACGTAAAAACTCCCAAAATATAGGTAGGAGATCAATGAAATTTTGCACATTTGGTGTGCAAAATATGCAGATGTGCATGTTATATTTTGCTGAAATCCGACTCTTTAATTTAGGAGAAAAGGCAACCTTTTTTGTTTAATCACAAATTATGAGAAATGCCTTTTGTAAATGCAAAATCTCAAAGTATAGGTAGGAGGTCAATAGAAATTTTGCAAAGTTGACTTAGTGCATTATATGTAGATATGCATGTTTTATTTTGTTGAAATTCGGCTTATTAATTTTAGAAAAGTTTATCTTTGATAAAAAATATCACATATTTAAAAGAAGTGTCTTCTTCTAAGAGGATTTAAACAAAAACTTATATAAGTTTATCATATACTTATAGAAAATAATGGTATAATTGTACCCATGATAAAGCTTATTTGTGCATATATTTAATCATTAAATTTGACGAATTAAGCCTTAGTCGTGTGATATGACTTTTGTTATCAACTGCTTCCGGTTTATATCAACTACTTCTGTTTCATATCAATTGCTTCCGGTTATTATCGCATGCTTTGCTGTAACGTTATCGGATGACATTTCGGCAAATTCCGGAAAAAAATTATTAGGAATCAGGAAAATATCTTATCAAAAATTGTAAAACAAATATAACAACAAAATCTTTTTTTCAAAGTTTTAAAAATAGTTTTTTGTCTGTATGACTTCTGTTGAAGTAAATGATAAAAAGAACATAACATGTCATTTTCCATGTCGGCTCTCGGGCTGATATCATGACCTTGGGCTGATAAGGGTCTGATATGAAAAATTCCATGTTATAATCTATGTTTATCTTATTATATACTTAGACTAAATAACAAATGATTTTTACTGTATGATAATAGCATTAAATTTCGAATTAGTGCTTCGCGGGCTGATATGAAAAGTTTATCACATGCCTTTCCTTAAACGTTATCGCATGGCATTCCGGTGATACTCGGCAAATTCCGGAAAATATACCTCCATGCTACGTTTTCAGTGAAAAACATTACAAAGTAGTGTACAAAACAATTATTTGGATACTGGAAAGTATATTGTGCAAAATAATAATACTTTAAAAAAAAAAAAATACTGAAAAAACAACAACTAGTTATTATTAAATAAATGCATTTTTAAAACTTCAAACATAATTTAGAAAATAACTTTTAAAAAAGTTGACTTTTCCAAACAATGTTTGTATATTTTTTAATTTGTTTTTTTGTCGATTCGACCATATTTGAATGTTTTTCTTCTCTATTAGGTTATGATAGAAAGATTTCATATCGAGTTTACTAAATTTGGGGTCCGACGTCGTGAACTTTTCACTCTTTGATTTTCTATTTTGAACCACGTAAAAGGATCAATATACGAATCTGTTATTTTTCTCCATTGTTGAAGCCATGCGGCACTTGGGTTGATATTGAACCTAGGGATGATATAAATACATGCCACATGAAAAGTGCCATGTAATAATCTGATATTATCAAGTTATTTCAACGTAATTGACAAATCAAAATAAATGGTAAAATCTTAGTTTTTGTTTAAAAATCAATTTTAAGAAGCAGTGATCTCGTGGTAGTGTGTTCGCCTCGAGTGTGGGTGGACGTTGGTTTGAACAACGACCAGGTCAAACCAAAGACTTTAAAATTGATATTGGCTGCTTCTCCGCTACGAAAACGGTATTTAGGAGTAAGAGTAGACTAGTCTGCTTGGAGTCAGAATAATGTGTCCGGGTAAGGTGACATGTCTTCCTGCGGACTGTTACCTTGTGAACTAGTCGTTAACAGTCTTGCTCAGCATGTTGGTCTAATACAAAGCAGGATTAATACTCGAAGAAATAAACATGTTTTTCAATTTCTCAGAACCCCAAACTTGTAAAGTACAGTTTTAGGTGTAAAGGTGGAAATTATACCTTTTGAACCGTATTGTAAAACCACTTTGTTATACATCTATATGCTTCTATATTTCAGACAAATTCATTTACAGAAATATTGAAGAACGTAGGAAAATGTAAGATAATATTTAAGCCTTAATGAAAATCACAAAAATACACTGGTTCACGGATACGTGAAAATGTACCATATAAACATAACAAAAAGAAAAAGAAAGCACATTGGAAAATGAAAATGAAACAACAAAACAAAGACGTAACGACATTATAACAAAAACGTAGCAAACAATGTCACAAGAAAACTATAAAGTGTGTATAATGACACCTTATTAAGGTAAAATGGGGGGGGGGGGGGATGAAGTCAAGGATTAATCAACAACCTACACAATAAAACAGACAGCTTCTAAAACTCATGATATAAATGAAAGGATTCGATTATTTCTGTCAATTGGTTTCGTTTGCTAGTGGATATCTAGTATCGTATGTTCATTAGGAAAATGCACCTATTTTACAAAAAAATTGAATGCAATATGTCTTAATCAATTTTCTTCATTGGCAAGGCTTTCTTTTGAACACTCTTCGTAAATGTTTATGCTTTTTGCGTCCATAGAGGAATCTCTAAATGGAGATCCCTTCATCTTGGATGCAAAATGACTTGCAAATATGTTTCTGCTTAATTTTTTATGCTCACTAATCATATTCTATAAAAGACATGTTTTTCCGTAGAGGATATAATTTGTACTACCCTAAACTAAATAGTGAAAACCCGAGTTTGTTTATTATTAATACAAAGATTATTACCAGTAGATTGAAAACAATTTTTAAGACCTCAGAAATTAAAAACTGATAACGGTACAAATACACTTGTTTGATGTTTAAAAATAATATTAGATGTCTTGGATCCCGGCTGGGTCAAACCAATGACTTTAAAATTGATAGTTGCTACTTTCCCGCTAAGCACGCACGCGACATTAAGGCGTAAGAGCAAAGACTTGACGGGTCGGACATGTCTTCCAGCAGACGTTTCAATAGGATTTATTTATAGTCTTTGCATGAGTCCATATAACTACTATTTTCACCAATTTTTCAAAGTCCAAAACTCGTAATTTCGGCACAAATCAACGGAGCGAAACAAAACGTAAACTCGATCTAAAACAAACTATAAACGACTCACATTCTAATTTTGATTCATAGCTATGTTTCGGAGTTTATTGTGTCGTCCATTTTGCTGATCTACTATTAATTATTGTTAAGGGGCCAGCTTCAGCCTGACTCGGGATGCTGGATTTTCTCGCTGCGTTGAAGACCCATAATGATTGTTTGTCCTGGGCTGTTTCTACTCATTGGTCGGGTTGTTGTCTCTTTGACATATTCCCCTTTTTCTTTCTGATTTGAAGCTAACTGTGCAACCCTCTCGAAATAAAGATTAATATTAGTAGTATTACTGTGTAACCAAATAGATTTTAGTCTTGATAAATCACTTTTTAGTAATGAAAAGACGATCACTTTCTGTAACAATTGATTTAACAATATTCAGTAGCATACACAGATATTTATTTATCGACTTTTATTTAGCTTGATAAAATATTCATAAACATTACACCTTGCATATGATATGATGTCAATTTAACGGATCAAGTATACACGAATAAAAACTTTGCCAATAAAGAAAATTGATTAAGACATGCATAAAATAATATAACAAGTAACGCTATTGAGAAAGTTAAAATTTGCATATTTTATGCCTTTATATATTACGCTTAATCTTTCTACGACGCTTAAATGCGCATCTGATGCAAGAAAATTGGTACCGTTTTTTTATTTTTTACTTTCTCTGTTAAGTTCAAAGATGCCGTAATAAAAATTAGTAGCAATGAAACATTGTGCAATGTATAGTTTGGTGAAACTAACGAAAGTCCCAATGATAGGTACATAATATGCATTTTTTTATTATCAGTATTTCTATTTCAGGCATACTAATAGGACTTTTAGTTTATTTGTTATTCGGTCAACTCGTTTTAAAATCGACAAATACAATTATAGCTGTGCCGTCAGACAGAAATACAATAGTAACGATCGAATCATATAAAAATATTGCGACAAAAAAAGGGTTAATTTGTCCAATTTTACAAGGCGGACTAGGAAATAGATTATTTCAGTTTTCTACAGCTTTCGCTGCTGCAATGTCTAAAGACATGGATGTCCTTATTCCGTCAAAAGCCCAGATTAGACAAGTATTCGAAATAAATGTGAAATACACAAATATAAGTGACTTTTGTAAAGGATTTCCAAAAGTATTAGACAAAGCATCCCCAACATATAATAGTACACTCTTGGAATTTAGCCCATCAAGTCAAATTCAATTGGGATATGGACTCCAATCATGGAAATACTTCTACAAATATGACAAACAACTTCGAAAGCAATTGACCTTTCGGAAGCATATAAAAGACGCTGCAGAACAGGAAATTAACAAGATATTACAGAAAAGAAATATAAAATCTCGTCAGAATATTACTTTAGTCGGCGTCCATATAAGGAGAGGGGATAAAGTCGGCAATAACGACGGCTTCAATATAGCAACACCAGAATATTTAAACCGGTCAGTTAATTACTACGTTACAAAATATAAATTTGTTTTATTTATTGTGATATCGGACGGTATGAAATGGTCTAAGGATAACATGCCTTCACATGTACCGATTGAATATGTATCTTTAGGGAAAAGAGACTTGGATATGGCAACTGTAGTAGCTTGCGATCATACAATAATGACCATAGGAACATTTGGCTGGTGGATTGGATACCTAACTAATGGAGAAGTTGTGTATTTAAAGGATGCTGCTAAAAAAGGTTCACGATTTGAAAGGATACTAAATCATAAAGATCATTTCTATCCACATTGGATAGGACTTTAAACAATCAAAAATATTTGAAAATTGCAATTTGTTTGTGAAATTCATAGTTACACACGCTAACAAAGGAGTTTCAAAGTTGACTATGTTCTTGCCTTTATTCCTCATTGTTACATGTATTCAGTCATATTGTCATTTGTTACATTTTATTTTCCCTTTCTTTGCTGTTCTATTCTCCACATCAATACATGTCATCGTACGATTTGAATATCATTTATTTTGTTTTAAGTATCGATTACTTTCCTTTTCATCCCTTAATTATTTCAGGCTGTTAATTTATTTGCTTCATAATATTTTATTTACATATGCTTTATTTTATTTAGTATTCATATATTGACCACACTGACATTTAAATAACTTTAAAATACGAATGGAAATGGTAAACGTGTTTAAGAGACAACAACCCGACCAAAGAGCAGAAAACAGCAAAAGGCCACCAACAGGTCTTCAGCGAGAAAATCCCGACCCGGAGGCGTCTTTCAGTTGGCTCCTTAACAAACATGTGAAAATGGACATCACACTAAACTCAAAAACATATAAATGAACTAAAAAAAAACCAAAAAAACACAAGACTAACAAAGGCAAGATGCTCCTGACTATGGACACGCGCAAAAATACGGCGAGGTAAAACATGTTTTGTGAGATCTGAACCTCCCTTATAACTCTATCCATTGTAGAAACGCACAGCAAAACTCAGTGCAGTCCGAGTTCGATGTCAGAATAGGTAACAAAAAAACAAAATGACAATGATCAATAGATTAATGAAGGATTACTAGCAGTTACTGACATGGCAGCTCCGGACCTCAATTTAACGATTTGAAAGATTAGATCTTCATCACATAAAAATCAAGCAGAATTCCTCCCGTTCGGGGTTTAATATCATACCATCATAAAATATATGAGAAGAACATAACCCGTATCATGCCAACAACTGATTTTTGTCGAGCCTGCGACTTCTGTCGCAGAAAGCTCGACATATAGATAGTGATCCGGCGGCGGTGGCGTTAGCTAACTTCTAAAAAAGCTTAGAGATTTCGCTCGATGTTTGAGTCACTTTTGGTAACGTCGTATGTCAACGTCAAAATCATGATATATTGGCGTTTTGTAATATTGACGTCTAGTACATTAGTTAAACACTTGGTTTTCTTTTAAGGTAGATAGGGGGCTTCCTCCATCTTGGATTTGGAAATACCAGAGAAAAAGGTCTAGATCATTAATAGAATGTGTAAATTGTTAGAGTAGTAGGTAATTCATGTGCAATAACTTTCACTTCAGTATAGAAAATGACATGTTTTATCATATTAATGGTTGTATTTTACAAAAAACTTTTGTTTGATTATTTTTTTCCAACTTTGCCACATAAGGGGAGGCAACTCAAATGCAAGGGTAGACAATTCAGATTAAGGTACTTTTACAATAGAACACTACAAACTGTTAAAAGTCTGAAATGGCCTATATCTGTATTCGACTGTACTGATTTTTACTCCACCAGTCTGAATTCGTCTGAAATTTACTTGATAATACTCGACTGTAGTCTGAACCATACTTAACAGTCTGAATGTGTACTTGACCAGTACTTAACCATTTTATACGAGTCTGAACCGTACTCGACATAGTCTGAACCGTACTCGACCTAGTCTGAACCATACTCGACCCAGTCTGAACCATAATCGACCAAGTCTTAACTAACCTAGACCTATTCTCTGTATCTATCAACTGAATTTTATCAATTTAGGATTTTTTTTTTATAAAAATGAAATTTGAACAACAACTTGAAATTAAAAATGTTCAATACAGTATTGAAATTACAATTTCACAATAATCAATCATAATATAACTTCAACTCAATATTAATCAACACTTACATAATAATATATATCAACTATTAAAATATAAATAAAACAAGCTGATCAAATAATCTAAAAAAATGAATTGAGACTAATATTTTCAATATTATTCAAAATGTTATGAATATTTCGGAAGTATTTTATGGTAACTGGACTATAGTATAGATTTATGGTGTCAGTTGAGTTTAGGTAATAATGCAGTGAATGTTTTTTTATTAAGATATATATAAAATAGTATATAAAACAACTTAATAATTTTTTAACAAATGAGAGCTTAATTGTTTTGTTTTATTAAACCAAGAATTTAATATAATCATGATAATAGAATTTTCATAGCAATCCTTGATAACCTTTTAAAAAAGGAAATGTATTCCAAAGTAACAGTAAAAATTTTTTTCAATTACCTTAAGTATTTTTTTGTCAAATTGACATGGCATACATAAAGCACTTTAATATGTTCTAATTACCTCAGTACATGTGTGTTTTACAAGTAAAAAGAAAGCCCTATTTTCTTAAATTCGTGTATTACTTATCTAGTACATACATGTATATTCGAAAGGCCTTGTTATTTAATTTAAACAGGATGTTGCAATTTTGAATCAATGTTATTTATAATTTAATACCTCTGACCAGGTGTGATCTTCTTTATGAGTTTGCCCCCAAGCAGAGGTTATACTTTATATTTCACCACTAATCATTTAATTATTTATTCATTTAATTTTATCTCTTTTTGATATAAGTTATATATAATATATTTTTTTTTTTATCTTGAATATAATCAGAGATATATTTCTTTTATAAGATTACATTTTTTTATAAATTTTGTTGGCTGTTATATATGTCAGTTAAAAAGAAATTTATTTTAACAGTTACAAAAAAAGAGGTTTTTTGGTCTAGTATGGTTCAGACTGGTCGAGTATTGTTCAGACCTTTGGTTAAGTATGGTTTAGACTGGGAAAAAAGGTCAAGTACATGTCGAGAATGGGTTAAGATTGTTTCAGACTATTTTCAACGGCAAAGATAAGGGTCAAGTACGATTCAGTACAGTCAAGTATGGTTTAGACTGGGGTCGAGTAATGTCAAGTAAAAGTCAGACCAATTCAGACTGGTCGAGTAAAAATCAGTACAGTCGAGTACAAATATAGGCCATTTCAGACTTTAATGGCTTGTAGTGGAATGTGTTAGGAATTTACCTATTTTATAATGTAACAAGAAAACAGGCCCTATGACCCCATTTTTTTTTCTTAACTGAAAGAATACTATTAAAGCTATCTTGTCATATGTTATCTCTATGGTGTTGTTTACGCTTTATTGCAGATTATTGGGTTTTCCGTGCATAATCTATACAAAATCTTGTCAATTTGTAACATCGTGTAGCGTGAAAATAAGTCCCGTGACCCATTCTTTTTATTATTTAAAAAAGCATGATATAATAAACTACATTTTTGGCAATTATATTATATTAGAATGACCCTTTCTTTGTAACAATATTTTTTGTATGATTCGATTTTTACTATTGTATCTCTGTCTGACGGCACAGCTATAACTGTATTTGTCGATTTTAAAATGAGTTGTTCAAATAACAAATAAACTATAAGTCCTATAAGTATACCTAAAATATAAAAATGATAATAAATATGGCATATTTTAGCGGCCGTGCAAAATAAGTTCGTATTTTGACACATATATATCTTAATAAGATACTAAATAATGTAAATCTATGGTTTCTGAAAGCGATAGTCTTATCATTGAAAAAATGGATTTTTTTCTAGAATGACATATATAAGGTTACACCAGATTTATAAATAGATGAAGAATTTAAGGACAGTGTCAAAGAGCAGAAAACAGCTACGAGGTCTTCAGTGGGTCTTCAATGCATCGAAAACAAATCCTGAACAAGACACGGGCTTCCGCTGCCACGCAAAGACAGGCGGAAAAATTAAAACTCAATTCAAAAGAAGTCCGAGTCTGATAATAGAAAATGTAACAGAAGAAACTAAACGAAATGACAATGATAAACATATATTAACCAAGAATTACTAGCAGTTACTGACATGCCAACTCCCGACTTTCATTAAACCGATCGAAATATTATTATATAAAACCCTAATACAACCTTTTAAAGGTTTGGTATCATACTATCATACATTATACAAAAGGATTATAAAAACATTTATTTCCGATGCTGACACAATATGAATGAATCAATATTAAATCCAAAAATGCATTCTTTAGTGATTTGGCAACAATATCGTAACTGTATCATGTAAATGAGTCTGTTAAAAGGTTTGGTTGATTTCGAGGTACATAACGTCAATTGATTGCTTGTATAGAATATTTCCATAACTGAAGAGACCAACGTATAAGATGTCTGAACGTTGATTTTTATTTTCGTATGAGTTTCCCTCTGCCGATGATAAAATTTATACCACAGTATAATATACAACAACTAATGTAGACAAGATAATGTTATAGTGTGGTATATAGAACAGAGAAACCAGCGAAGAAACTAAGACTTACACTAAAACGAACGTAGCGGATTGAAAACATCAATATTATTCCAGGAATAGTTTTTTGATACCGTTGTCATAATTAGTTTTGTCAAAATAACAAAAAACACATATGTGTTCTTTTTTTTTTGGAATACTTACTTTATAAAAGTAAGGAGTAATGGTAAGAGTGCCAATGAGACAACTGTCCATAAGGCTGTTTTGATTTTAAATTGTGGTTGTCATTGGAAATACCTGTATTGTAATATAATTGCATTATTTGATTTCTAGTGTCTTTATGATTAATTTCCATCTTCTTAGACGAAGTTGGTTTTAATTAACTATGATGTTTTCACTTTTGAATTTTAGAGTAGTGCAAATAATAAGCCCTAAGGATAAACATGTCATACAATCTAACTCTCTTTTATCTTGTATTAGTTTTAAAACATTTGACTTTTCTACACTGTTCACAAGTATTCCATATTCCAAACTAAAAGACAAATTGAAAGAGTTGGTATTGCTTTGTTTCATAACAAACAATGACCAACTTTGATACAAACATCTTGATTTAGGAAGGGATAAATCCCCCTTTGTAAAGGATCACTGCTTCAAACAAAAAATTCTCTGAAACTGACATTATCAAGATGCTTGATTTCTTGATTGACAACATATTTGTTACGTTCTCCGAACGTGTTTTTCAACAGACTGTCGGCATTCCAATGGGAACAAATTTTGCCCCTCTTCTTGCCGACTTGTTTCTTTATTATCATGAGGCTGACTTTATTCAGGAACTTCTTAGGAAGAAAGATAAGAAGTTAGCGATATCCTTTAACTGTACTTTCCGCTATATAGATGATGTTCTTTCACTAAATAATTCAAAATTTGGTGACTATGTGAAACGCATCTATTCCACCGAACTATAGATAAAGGATACTACAGATACAGTTTAGTCGGCCTCATATCTTGACTTACATCTATAAATTGACAATGAGGGTCGGTTGAAAACAAAATTTTTCGACAAAAAAGATGATTTCAGATTTCCAATTCTGAACTTTCCATTCTAAGTAGCAACATTCCAGCAGCACCTGCATATGGGGTATACATCTCCCAATTGATACGATATTCCCGTTCTTGCATTTCCTATCATGATTTTCTTGATAGAGGATTGCTGCTCACAAGGAAGCTATTAAACCAAGAGTTCCAAATGGTGAAGTTGAAATCATCCCTTCGTAAATCTTACGGACGCCACCACGAGTTGGTTGACCGTTATGGAATAACCGTTTCACAAATGATATCGAATATGTTCCTTACGTCAAAACTACAATAAAAAAAAAGAATCAGAACAAATTGAATAGGTCTTTCCATGGAAAGGTGGAAAGACGTAATTACTTGAATTATTATGTTACGAGCATAAGGTGTGTTCACAATACATGAGCTCTATTATTGAATATATTACTTGTGTTTAATGAACTTTTCAAATATTTCGCATTGAGACAATAAAAAGACAACAGTAAATAAACTGTTGGCACAGCTTTTGGTTATTTTAATAGTAAATTGTAAATGTTTAATCCCAATGACAATATTTTAAAACATGTGAACTATGTAAAACATTCAAAGTTAATGAACCATGACTTAAAACCAAATAACCTCCAAAGACATTTAAATTGTTTATGTCTATCAAACTTAATACAAAATATTCTCATCCTCAGTGGTTACATAAACACTAACATATGCACACACTTTAACTCTGGCATAATACAAACATCAAAGTCAATGAAGTCTGATTGGGATGGGTTTATAATATCTCCGTGGAAAAGAAGACTTTTTACGGTGACCTATAGTTGTTAATGCCTGTGTCCTTTTGGTCTCTTGTAGACAGTTGTCTCATTGGCAATCATGCCACATCTTCTTTTTTTATATTTGAAATGCTAATAATAACATTGGCCTAACATTAGTTGTTCCTCCTAAACTGATCTAATATCACAAATTTTAGCATGTGAACTATGCAAAACATTCAAGATCAATAGTTCATCACCGAACAAGTGTAGCAAAATGATATCTATGAAATAGATACGTGACAATTCTTTTTCACATGACTCCAAATTTCATTGCCCTACCACAAGGACTTTACCTTAAACTGAGATCACACGAACTTATACATTGTTGACGACGTCGACGTTGGAAACACCAATAATTCTGACTTTTTTAACTGCATCAGAAACCTGCTTGTCATCTGTGATTGATTCTGTCAGTGAACAAAAGGTGTGATATTGGTCGCAAAAACAAAATACAGGAAATTGTTTCTTCAATCGACTCTTTTGTCTTCAATTATTATATCTGGTCTAAAAAAAAACACCTTATGATGTGTAGACAATTTAATCCAAAACTATATGTTTATATGTAACCTAAAATAATCAAGTCGAATTATCAATCAAATAAGAAAATGGAAAAAAAATAATATCAAAATTTTGATTTAGGTATTTCTTTTAGTCATAAATAAGCTTTTGCATAAAATTATAAAAATGTTTGGCAAAATTATTGATGTCTTAACCAATTCAACCCAAAATTATATCCAACTGATAATTGCCAAATACTGTAAGTTTTAATCAGTCATGTACAAATAAAGGCAACAGTAGTATACCGCTGTTCGAAATTCATAAATCTATAGAGAGAGAAAAATCGAGTTACAAACTAAAACTGAGGGAAACTCATCTAACATAAGAAAACTAAGACACAACAGAAACACAACATTAAAATGTAACACACACATAAACGAACAATAATATAACAATGGACATTTCCCTGACTTGGTAAAGGGCATTTAAAGATAAAAAAAAAAATGGTGGGTTGAACCTGGTTTTGTGGCATGCCAACCCTCCCGCTTTAATGGCAATGTTAATTATAACACTAAAATGATAATATTACATGACAGGAATACAATACAAATAAATTGGAGAAAATATAGGACAGGAAAAACAAATGATAAATAGCCAACAACAGGTACCTGATTAAAAATTGAAAACGCCAGACGCGCACCACATTCACACAAGACTTACCAGAGGCGCCCAGATGGAAAAGTTAGAAAACCAAAACAAGTACAAAGCTGAAAAGTACTGAGGACCAAAAGTTCTAAAAAGTAGACCAATACGACCAGGTTTATCCACCTTGGACAAGAACATCCTTATTATCAAGAATAATTATACTTTTGCACACAGGAAATTGTATGAAATGACTATATAATATACATGATTAAACTAAAGTTGTGACTAGCTACAGAACAAAACGGATAAATACAAAACTTCACAGCCTTGTTAGCCATAACCCGTGTCACGCTCAAAATGACGTCACATTTGAATTTCTAAAACGAGTTCCCGAAATTAAGAAAGAATTTAGATGAAGTTCAAGATTAGATTTGTATGATTCTCTAACGTTTATTATAAACAGTGAAAATTACAGTACTAATTAATATCAAATTGTAGTAGTAAATAGCTAATTAATTGTATTATTAAGCTATGTCGGTGTTATTCTGAATTAAACTGTAAACCAAATGTATAGTGTAAATTTCGTTGATCCAAACAAAAATGAAGAAACGGAAAGTTCAACATCTTGTTTTAGATATTATTTTTAGATAATAAAAAAAAGCATCTGTCCAAGTTTTTCTCAAATTCATTATATGTTTGATAAAGTTATTGAATAAAATACCTTTAATTGTATTTAAGGATAAAAAAAACACACACCTTTAAAAAACGAAAATATAAAGCAACAAATAGCCTATGGTTCAGTGATTGTCGTTGGTTTATGTCTGTCATATTTGTTCGTTAAATAAACGTATATAGATAGCAGGATTTGTATTTGCGGCAGACGCGCGTTTCGTCTACAAAAGACTCATCAGTGACACTCGAAAAAATAGTTAAAAAGGGCCAAAATAAAGGTCGAAGTTGAAGAGCATTGAGGACCAAAAATTCCTAAAAGTTTTGCCAAATACAGGTAAGCTAATCAATTCTTGAAGTAAAAGGTCTTAGTAGTAGTATTTTTCATTCGAAATAATCAGTAACTTACCTTTTCTGTCGTTTCTCTTTTCATTGCTGCATCTGAAGTGTATCCGACTCACTTTTCTTGCTGCATCTGTAGTGTATCCGATTCACTTTTTATTGATTATGCATGCATACTTGAATTCTGTTCTAAAAATGGATAGCCTGGGACAATTGCACTTTTTAATGGACATTTTGGTTTTTTTAAAGAACATTTGAGCTTTTTCTACAAGATATTTGCGCTTTATTTTACAGGACATTAGGTCTTTATAAACTTAAAAGTTCAGTTAAGTATCATGGTTTAAAGTAATTTCTGTGTAGAATATTCTTAACTATCAATCAAAGATTACCTGTGTCAACAGAACATGTCCAAGGCGTGTTCGTCGGAAGTGGGATAGATTAATATCATGTTCTGTAGTTTTTACTTAAATCTCAAACAGCGAAAGCATTCATTGCTTACACCAACTTTATTTGATCTTCCGGGTATGGTTGTCTCATTGGCAATCATATCTCCTTAGTATCCGCTCGACTCCTTTCGTCATTCAGTCCTTCCTTCTCAAATACATTGGGAATAAATATCGTAGAACTAAATGATGCTTATAATCCCACATCAAACTTGACTAGACATCTACAGTTTACACTGGATCATAAGATACCGAAGTCATAAGTCGAAAATAAACTAACATGGTAACAAATTTAAAAAAAAAAAAAAAAAGTAAAATGACAGCATAAAAAAAATAGAAAACTGGAAACTGAGCAACACAAAAAAAAACCACCACAAAACCCAGGGATGATATGTTACTAGCATAACACTTATTTGAATAATGTAAAAAAATAAAAATAGATAACTTACTATATAGATCCTATTATTGCATCTGAAAATTTTTATGCTTTTCTGGATTTCAAATAAATTCGAAGACGTCATAAAAACAGATATTCTAGATGTGGCACACTATCTTTGCGCCTCTGTTTACTCCACGTCACGCATGGGTAAGTCTATATATTCTTTACATTTTTTTTTATATGAAAGTTTAAAAAAAATGTAATTAAAAATATTGATGCGTATAATGTCTAAAGATGTAGCACTGAATAACTTAACGGTGGTGTAACTTTCGCGTTCGCAGGACGAGAGACACTGTCTTAACAGTTTACCTTTTAGTATTTTTCCATGATAAGGAATATCTATTTCAATTAACCTTCGTCACATCGTGTAATTAAGTGTTTTGTCCATTTATTTAAGGCAATGATAGTTTTCCGATGCTTAAACCTCATCAATCTTAGAGAGAGTCCTGATGGGTTGACAAACCTAGCTTCTCACGCTAAGCATGCACCATTCGCCATGCGAATCCAAACATCACAATCGGATTAGTACACAATGGTAAATCTTTGTATTGGCTAATTTTATTTTTTTTATAAGATATCTTAGGTCGAGGAAATATATTGCAATTGAGTAAAGTTACAGATACAGCTTATTGGTCAACAAATATGTGGAGTTGGTCGTAAAACTGGTGTGTCAATTTCAATCGTACCTTCTAAAACTCATTTGGTTAAGTTTTGTTGTAAGGAGCACAACACTTAATAAGAAAAAAAAAACAAAGAGCAAATCATGTTGCAATACATTATTCATGATATACGACAACTGCGTTATTTTGTTTGAAATTTTGCACTGCTTTTACTGATAATAAAATATGTTATATGTGTTTCTTCTTGGTTAAAACAATGAAATAATTTTAGATTTGTAGACCTATGAAAATATGATTTAACACATCAATAATTCAATTCAATTCAATTCAAAGTTTTATTGCCATATAAACTATACAGTTTGTGACATATAACAACAACAAAAACAATAATGTGAAGGTGAGGTTTGATTAAACAAGCTGACACCAAATACTAGAAACATTAAAGTTTTGAAGATCAGAACTTTTCATTGATCGATAAAATTGTAATTCTTAAATCACTTGCAATATCGAAGCTTATTTATGTCATTTCATCTACACATGTTCCAAAATCTTATGAAATTCAAATCAACGGGATATTAACAGATTTCTGCGGAATAATGGTACTCCGAAATTTATATCAGAAGTTATTCAAAAGTCTCCTAGCGAGGTGGGACTTTAAACACTTAATTTTAAGTAACATTTGTTATTCTTTCGTATTATGTGGTTATATAGGTAACATATTTCTGTCAGATCATGACTACAAATGGAAACATGTTTCCAAAGCAATCTTTCTTCTTTTTGATTCATCTTTATTTTTTTTTCAATACTTCATGTTTATTTTGTTTAATGTCTATCGTTTTGTCATTAATATCCCTCTCTGTCTGTTTGTTTGTTTTGTTTTTTTCTGGTTTGGTATTGGTTTGTTTATTTAGTAACAATCCTATTGTTTGGATTTTAAACTAATAAAACTCTTATTCTTTTGATTGACAGGATTTATCTATGAGCAAATGTGAATTTAAAAAGTGTTATCTGCTTGGAAACGTGCCAAGGTGATTTTCAATCTGTAAGATGCATTTCATGTGAGAAAAAAATATTTGGTTCAATCCTTTCATAAAAGTTGACAGAACAAGAATTTTACAGATCTTGGTTCATGGAATGCATAAGGTTTATCAACGGTACTGTAGATGACGATGGTGAATTTTTGTCTCATGACGCTATTAAGGATAACTATAACCAAAATTCTGCTTCCTTTCCATGTACACATATTTTGACTATTTTATTTATCATGTCTGTTTTGTTCACGCATCATTATAAATATAATGGAATTTGACGAGACTGTCATCAAAATGAGAGGTTTAGCGCTTTAAAACCAGGTTTAATCCACCATTTTCTCGATTGAAAATGCAAATATCAAGTCAGGAATATGACAGTTCTTGTCCATTTGTTTTTGATGTGTTTTGTCATTTGATTTTGTCATGTGATGATGGACTTTCCGATTGGATTCTCCTCTTTTTGTGATTTTACTTTTTGCTTTGCCACTTGACTGATAAGATTTGTTATTACAGCAACACATATCACTTAACAGCAACTCATATGGATTCGTTTTTGAGAATAAAAAATGCTTATCAACAAATTATTTGCTTTTAAGAAGTTTATTCACTCTTTTAATCAATCAGGAAAGTTGATGTCATGTGCTCAACAAACCTTATCATAAATGCAAGTTGTTCAAAGCAAACTTGAGTTAGTGTACGATTTCTAAAGGAAATAGTGAAGACCAGCAATAGTGATAAATATAAGTCACTGACATTCATTTATTTGCAAATTTTCAGTATATGAATACAACATATAGTTTTCTATAATTCATTATTGTTGTTATATTTAAGGTGGCTCGGGGCCTATTAAAAGTTTCTATCAGAAGTGCCGTATTTTTTGTTATTTTATTCTTTACAGAAATTGAATCAAATTGGTCGAAAAAAAATAGGGGGTCACGGACCATTTAAGCTCAAAATTTTACTTTTAAACAGGTATGTAAAAGGGACCATTTTTCAATGAAATGATAGGGAAAATAGAGGTGTTGACATATTTTTATCGGATTATCAAAAAAACGTTCTATGACACATGGTCCAAAACTGTAATATAAAAAGCTAAAATATAGCTTCAAAGAATGAGCAAATAAAAAAGATAGGTCACCGAAAAGGAAAAAAATATATTTTGCCTTAAAACACAAATTTTGGCGGGAAAATGGTGAAAATGGGTGAAATGTCATTTTGACCCTTTAAAAAATACGGATTATAACGAAAATATTCTATTATTCACATAACTACAATGATTTAACATTTCTAATCAATCAAAATATTTAAAAAAATTATGTCAAATTAACGACAAATACTTTTGTAATTCATGCGTGAAATTATGCGCAGTCGAATAGTCCCGAGCCACCTTAACACACCAGGTTTGTGCATTTATGAGAAGGTTTAAAAACATAGTTCCTTAATGAAATAAACATAATATTAATTGAAAAACTGGTCATTATCGTGATACCTACACTGCCCGTTGGACAGTGGTTTTGACTGCGTCATTGATAATTACCTCACCCACGACTCAGTCATTTTGGCTCTCTTAGTCAATACCAATGTCCTCTGGGGACTTTATATTTCAAGATAATGACCAGTTCTGTAATAACTATTTTGTAAATACAGCAATAAACGACTACTGACTTTGAACAGGCATATTTAGAAAATGACGATTTTAGATGTGTTTACCGGCCTCAAACTTTCCTCTTTAAATACACCAGTTGTGTAAAAGTGCAACTTAAGAACAAACTATAAGATCCGTTGAAAGGCATAAACTCATCTGATAGATGCAAAGCACAACTACAACTAACAAATTCACAAAAGATCCAAAGTCGGTATATGAGAGTTCTGCTAATATTTCTTGAGCACATGAGATCAACCAAAGTTTCAGGTTAAGTTCCTGTTGCTCAGTCTTTGGTTTTCTGTAATGTGTTTTGTATGCTGTTGTTTGTCTTTTCGTCTTTCTCAGTTTATTTTCGACTTGAATTACATATGTGGGTATAACAATAATATTAATTTTTGGTTTTGGTAACTTGATAAAAAAATCAATTATTGTACCAATAGTAACAATATTCAAAAATATAATTACAATATTGAATTAGTTACCTTCACGATAAGTTTGTTAAGAGGATCAATAAATTTACCCGGATCATAGCTAAATTAAGTGGATCGGTTAACAACACCACCGTAAAATAAGGATGTGTAATTCCGTTTTTAATTATTTTTATAGATACAGGCAAACTTTCATTCATCATGGCGGGACTACTAAATAGTTGCATTTCGTTGGATTCTGCAGAATGGTTTTATGTATAATGTTTATCAACACTTTATTAACACTTCGGTGTTGACAGGAATATCAATAATGTGGTCATTTTTATAAATTTCCTGTTTACAAAACTTGGAATTTTTCGTAAAACTAAGGATTTTCTTATCCAAGGCATAGATTACCTTCGCCGTATTTGGCACAACGTTTTGGAATTTTGGATCCTCAATGCTGTTCAACTTTGTACTTGTTTGGCTTTATAAATATTTTGATAAGAGCGGCACTGATGGGTCTTATGTAGATGAAATGCGCGTCTGGCGTACTAAATTATAATCCTGGTACTTTTGATAACTATTTACACCACTGGGTCGATGCCACTGCTGGTGGACGATTCGTCCCCGAGGGTTTCACTTGTCCAGTAGTTAACACTTCGGTGTTGACATAAATATCAATAATGTGGTCATTTTTATAAATTTCCTGTTTACAAAACTTGGAATTTTTCGTATAACTAAGGATGTTCTTATCCCAGGCATAGATAACCTTAGCCGTATTTGGCACAACTTTTTGGAATTTTGGATCCGCAATGATCTTCAACTTTGTACTTGTTTGGCTTTATAAATATTTTGATAAGAGCGTCACTGATTAGTCTTATGTAGACGAAACGCGCGTCTGGCGTACTAAGTTATAATCCTGGTACTTTTGATAACTATTTACACCACTGGGTCGATGCCACTGCTGGTGGACGATTCGTCCCCGAGGGTATCACTAGTCCAGTAGTTAACACTTCGGTGTTGACATGAATATCAATAATGTGGTCATTTTTTATAAATTTCCTGTTTACAAAACTTGGAATTTTTCGTAAAACTAAGGATTTTCTTATCCCAGGCATAGATAACCTTAGCCGTATTTGGCACAACTTTTTGGAAATTTGGATCCGCAATGATCTTCAACTTTGTACTTGTTTGGCTTTATAAATATTTTGATAAGAGCGTCACTGATTAGTCTTATGTAGACGAAACGCGCGTCTGGCGTACTTAATTATAATCCTGGTACTTTTGATAACTGTTTATATTGCTTACTTTTATGTATTTGAATTTTGCAAGGTTTCGTAAACTTTATAAATTGAAAACAACAAGGAGGCCGTAACGATTTATTTCCCAATACAAGCTTTTTACACAAATGTTAAATTTCATGTTTTATGTGTCTTCAAAATAAATGTTGCCTCATTTTGTTTTAATAATTTCACTGATATAAGTCACAAGAATTATTATACGTCAACACGTTTTCCGATTATCATCACAAAAGCGAGTATTCCACATGAAAAAAACTATAATTATTCATTAAACCCTGAAATGCAGTTGGAATATACCAATGTATTGATTCCTGCAATCTAGTCTGAAATCTTTCTCTATTTTTCTGTTTTTACTTTCCGATCTACAAATGAAATTTTAATGAATATACAAAGTCACATTGTAGCCTGGCAATATAGGGACCATATAAAAGATAACTACCTGCATATAGATAATATAAACAAATACTTTTATTTTGTGAACACATGCACCCGTTGATGCCCCTTCCCCAAATAATGTTGATTCCAATTTGTTGTCAGGTATGGGTATCTTTTTCTACCGTAACATCTATGTGCATTGAATGTAATGTAATCGTTATTTATGTCATAAAGAACACCAAGTACTAGGGAGCCATTTGTTTTTGTTACACACCAAGCTCTTGCAACTACTATTAAATCTCCCCATGGATTTAAAGCATCTCCATACCTTCCTAATCCGGAATGTTCTATAGAACTAAACGATACAACTGCGTCAAATAATCCTAATTTATTATCTAAAAATTGTCTTCTATATTCCGAGGGAACCATCGTTGTAATCTGCTCATGTTCGGATTTAATCTTTCCATATTCAAGTGTAACAATATTTTTTGCTCCTATCTCAATCAAGCATGCTTCAACCCATGGTTTTTCAGATCCGATGACTAGGACACGCCCTCCTTTTACTCCTGGTGCATGCTGTAGACCGTCCCTTAGTGCGTTTGTTTCTGGTATCCCGTAAGTACCAAATAGTTTTCCTTCTTTTGCTAGCGCTACGTATTCATTGAGTAAAGATTTTGTCCAAATAGGTGTCCTTGCGGTACTGCCAAGATATTGTTGATTAAAATAAGCCGTGTGTACTTTCATTTTTCCATTCATGGTATAATCATTCAATAAGATAGAAGGTATTTTTCTTGGAGCATGCACAAGTCCATGAGATGAGTCCACATATTCGTTTTTAAATAAAGCTTCACAATTTATAATTGCTGTAATTTTATCAAAAAACTTTCCTGGAGTTCCTTTACGTGTTGTATCACATAATTCGCCACACATTAGTCTTGTATTTTTTATTTCATCTAAGTATGTCGAAAAATACAAATTGTGTTGGCTAGTCGTCAGATCAGAATGAACAGAGATAGGATCTACCACTTCTCCGCTAGATCTGACTCTGGTGTAAAGCAGAATGATGAGTACAAAAATGAAAATAATGATGAAAACGAATTTCGAATATTGGATCAAACTTCCCATTTTCCTTGTGCCAGAACAACTGTCTAAGTTCTATCCTGCAAACAAGAGATAAACAAATATAAATTATTAATAAATCACATCGTGTTTAACATTTTCTCAGGAACCTTACATTTATCAATCTTTTCTATAATTTAAAATAAAAATTGTATTTGTTTTATTACTTTTTTGCAGCATATGTATCTGGAGCTTCTAGTAACTTTATTACACACATTTACCAATTGATAGACATTGTGCCACTCCTTATTTAAGCTTTATCAGAAGGAATGGGCACGTATTGCCGTGTTTATCACTTAAAATTAACACTGAGGACAAACACACTTCAAATTCCAATATGCTATGATGAAAGTTATAATTAGTTGTTTTGTCTGAAAACAAAATTGAAAATGCAAATTGGGAGTATGTCGTAGAGACAACAACCCTACCAAACATCACATAACAGCCGGAGGCCACAAATGGGTTTTCAAAGCAGCGAGAAAATCCAACACGCGGAGGTGGGCCTCAGCTAGTTATGTAGCTAATACGTGTTTTAGTTCAGTGAAAATGTACGTTATAGTAAACTCCATAAGTACGAATGAACTTAAATTGAAAAGCATAAAAGACTAAAAATATGCGGCGGGGTAAATCATATTTTGTAAGATCTCAACACTTTCCCTTTAACCCAATGTAGAATAAAGAAACACACAGCAATGCACACAATAAAACTCACTTTAAAAGAGGTTCGAGTCTGGTATCAGAATAATTTGCAAAAGAAACTACGCAAAATGATAATTATAAATATCTTAACAAAAAACTACTGTCAGTTACCAACATGCCAGCTCTAGTCCTCACTTACACTGGTGATATTATGTCTCCATCAAATGAAAATTAAGCACAATCCCTCCCATAAGAAGATAAGTACCATCATAAAATATACGAAAAAAACGTAACCCATATCAAGCAAAAAAAGGTTTTAGAGAACACATGTTTCTTTCCGATGCAAAAACCCTATGAGTGAGTCAATATTGATACAAGTATATGTTATCCTAAATGACCTGACAGCAGTATTATAACTATATGCCTTCTGAATAAGCCTATTGAAATGTTTAGTTATCTTTTGAGGTGAATTCCGGCCTTTTGTGCTTTGTAAAGAATTACCGTAAAAGATTGGATGTGACAAACCTGAATGTATACACAATTGATGTTCTTTACCGATGATAAAGCTTAGTAAATGTTTTGACTGTTTTGTGATATCGAAAACCCTGGAGTATATATAAAAAAAAAGAAGATGTGGTATGATTGCCATTGCGATAACTCTCCCCACGAGACTAAAATGACATAAAAATTAACAACTATGTATAGGTCTCAATACGACCTTCAACAATAAACAAAGCTCATACCGCATAGTCAGCTATAAAAGGCCCGAAATGTAATATGTTTTTGAATTACAGAGATGTCCTTGACAATATCAAATATTTTGTTTTATTTACGAGCCAATTGAACAGCTGAGATACATAAACATCATAATATAGTGACAAGGGAACTTCACTATGTAAAAATGAGAAATTAACGATAGGAAATCGAAAATTATCTCCTCAATTTAGTCATAAATTATAACTAATAACAATACAGAAACAGGTCCGCAATAAGTGGTGTACAGTTAGTCCCGATTAGAACTCCAATAACTTGACGATATACGGCATCTCTTTAGTGAACAACAATGTTATCTCGTAAAATTCAAACGCAGTTATAGTATCAAAGCAGGTCCAATTGATATTGTTCCTTAGTTTGATGCTATCAAAAATTGACCTGGAAGAGTTTGAACATATATAATCGCATTCTTACTATTTAGTTTAAACAAATTTATTTTTTGTGGATTAAGAAATCAGTTATTGCAATTTATATTAATCCCTTTCCTCTTTGCGTAAAATATATAAATGCCTATTTAATGAGGTGTTTGAATTTTTTCTCAATAAGATTATGAGGCAAAGAGTAGACAAATTAAACTGAACCGATTCGAAATCACCAATATAGGCATGCAATTCATCACCGTTGGTTTTCACTAGTAAGTTTTTTTTTTTGTTGTTTTTTTTTTTGGGGGGGGGGGGGGGGTCTTTATAGCTTGCTGTTCGGTGTGAGCCAAGACTCCATGCTGAAGGCCCTACATTGACCTTTAATGGTTTACTTTTATAAATTGTTACTTGGATAGAGAGTTGTCTCTTTGGAACTCATACCACATCTACCTATATCAATATATTATGATTGTTGTTAGGATTACAATGTTCCTTAACTAGTTGTACACGTTTATCAACTATTTTTATTACTGAATAAAATAAAGAATCTCAGGACTTCTTGTCAGCTTTTTTCTCCTTTTATCCATTTAGAGCAGTAGGTACGAAGTGAGTCGTGGATGATGTTACGACACGAATTCCAATAAATAATTGATGGGGACAATATTTAGGTCCTTAACTGAGGAATGATTTCATCTCTCTGTCACAAACGATTTTAAAGGGGCACTAACTACGAGATATATAAAAAATATAAAATATGATTTTTTTTTTGTTCAATCATTAATGAGAGTGAAAAGGTGTAATAATATATCGCTTTGAGCAGCCAGTATGGTTTACTTTTGTCAAAATAAGCTAACGAACATTGAGTTTAATTGTTTACTTGCAAGTGAATAATTCGACCTCATTGAATCCGTATTCATGTGGACTTCAATTTAACCCCTTAGCTAGAGATGGATATCGCATGTATTCAATTGTTTAAGGAAAATAATGTAAACATTGAAAGTGAAACAAAGGTCAATCATTTGATTGACTGATTCGTTCACAAAAAATATCTTACACACGTAAAAACGATGATTAACATATATTCTTAATCTATAATATGAAATTAAACAGACCTAGAAAAATTCAAATGCACGAGTTTATCTATTTCTACATATATATATGTATTTATTTATGTTTATATCTCTAATATGGCAATCGATGGTATCTGAGGTGAACTCGAAATTTAATTAGATGGAGTCTATACTAAAATACAATCGAAACGAAGCTACATGTTTTTGAGCCCATGTCCGGTATTTTGTTTATTTTAGACTTTTTGTAATTTGGATAAATGTTTTACATTGTTATAAATCATATATGAGAATTTGAGTCAAATTGGTGATCATAAATTTCACAGCAAGTACTCCTGTAAGGTCTTCTGTTGATGAAAATATAAATAAGTGAACAGTATCAAATACAATTCAGGTGTTTAGTATTTTTGCACGTTCCTTCGGAAAGGAAAAGAAGTATTATATTAAATATCTGTTATGAATGCATTTGAAAATTGTGTTATCTAGGTCCTGTCATTCCTTAATGGGACATAGGCTACGAGTTATAAAAACAAATAAACAATGATTCGTTTTCTTCATTCATTAAAGAAAGGGAGATAGCTAAATATATATGTTCTTTTAGCATCCAGTTTGGTTAAAAAATATATATACAAACGCCGATGACTGAAATTCTTGCAATGATTAACTAAAACTCTTTGAATCCGTATTCATGTGACCTTCAATGTGAACAATTAGCTACATATGGGTTATGCATAAACTAGATGATTGCAGCTCTTTAGAGGAAAGACTGTAAACTATAAAAAAAAAATGTTACCAGGTTTAACTATTTGGCTGACTGACTCGATCCACATAAACTAATTTTGATAACAAATATTACTTGATTTATTACACTTGATTGGGCGGGGTTTAACCGCTTCGCTCATCATAGATCAGTCCATCTATAGACAGGTGTTTTGGGATAAATTCATCAATGAAGTGTCATTACTCCAATATCTTGCTCTCAGTTCTTTTGTATAAGTGCTTGGTGACACTGATAGACGATTAGCAATAAATAATAATTATAACGGCAACCATCCTTATCGCAAACATCTTCAAATAGACTGTCATCTTGTAAATTAAAACGTAAGGTCCGTCCGATCAGATGAAATAACATTGGAAATAAACACGCTGACTAAGTACTTTTTAACCTACAACATACTTTATATAGATGATTTTTGTCCTTAACAAAAGTTCATGAATTTTAAGTGACTGTATTGAACGCAATTATCCCATCGACATTGAGAGAAAAGATACAACAAATACAGTTAAGTCGGTCTCATATCTTGTTTGCACCTATAAGTGAACAACGATAGTCGATTGAAAACAAAATTTTACGACAAAAAAGATGATATTAATCTCCCAATTGTGAACTTTACATTTCTATGTAGCAGCATTCAGGTATTGCCTCCATACGGAGTATATATCTCCCAGCTAAAAACGATATTTCTGGGCTTGTATTTCCTATCATGATTTACTTGATAATGAATTGCTGCTCGTATGGAAGATAGTTCCAAGTGGTGAAGTTGAAAGAGTCCCTTCTAAGTTTTATGAACACCACCAGTTGGTTGACCGTTATGGAATATCCGTTTCACAGACGATAGCGGATAGGTTCCAGATGTCGTAACTCAATTCCAGTCCTGTCCGCTTTTCTTGAATGTGACCTACAGAATTAAATTTATTTTCGGGTTTGTACTAACATGCACAACACGATGGGTTCAACATGTGGAACAGGATCTGTTTACCCTTCCAGCGCACCTTAGATCAACCCCAGTTTCTTGTCGGTTCGCGTTGCTGAAGTTTAGTTTTCTATATTGTGTTTTCTGTACAATTGTTTGTCAATTGGACTTTTTTCCTTCTAAGCCTTGGCATTGTCAGTTTATGTTTGACTTATGAGTATGAATGCCCCTCTGATACCTTTCGCCTCTCTTTTCTTGGAGGTTTGATGAGATGATTGAAGCTGTATATTTTCGTCTTGAGGATATTTATATACGTTTCGGCAAATTGTAGTTATTTAGACATTTTTCGTAAAACATTCAAATATTATTACTAGTGGTGGCAACGAGTACTCGAGATCCCGGATACTTGCTCGGGACGACATCAAAAATTCAATGTAGGATATAAAAAAAACACCCTTTATTAAAATAGTTGTTTTTATTGAACCACCCCCTTTCTAAACTTGATTTGGGATACAGTAAAAAAAGATTATAAATATAACATGAAAATTTGAGATGATTCTGAATTAAACAGCTAATGCCCCTTTAACACAATTTGTGAATATAAAGATAGATGCTAATAAATAAATAATTACAAATACTTGATTTTACAATCTTAAAATATTACGATATAACTTTACTCTGCAAGTTGACAGCGTTCCAATCATTTTGCTCTCTGATGGTTTTGTATCGTAGTAACTTGGAATAAATTGTTTGCGCAGATTCATGATTTGTTGATTTGTACAAGTAAACACATAATTAAATTCCGATAGTGATATTTTTTCATAAATGGCAGTTTCTTTTGTGTTCTTGTACGGCGTAAAGCAAACAATAATCAATCAATCAATCTTTTGTTTAGGGATCTTGTCCAAAATTCTGGCGCTATAATTTTTTTTAGATTTGAACATGACGGTTTACACTTGTTAAATAAGTCGATAAATTTATCCCCTAGATGAAATATTCATTAGCGAAAACATTTTTTTAATGAATTAATCAGTAGAACTATGTTATCCATTTATGTTTTATCATTTCATTAAATAAAATAACACTTACGTTACCTTAATGTGTAATTCTTTTTCAAAACCAACGAAACTTCACATGATCCGATTAATTATAATACCACTTCTTAACCGAATTTTGGCTTGATCGGCCAAAAGGTTTTTACGTTATTTAAAAAAAAAATTAATGGACATAGGTGAAGATTCGAAAATATTAAAAACTGTTTTTAATCCATTTCAATTATTTTAATGCCAGTCAAATATATTCCGTTGTGGTCATTCAAGTTAGTTTTAGTATATAACAAAGTGCTCTCGACCAATGAAATTGAAGAAAGTAATGCCTCTTAAGTGTGAAGAATGAACGTAAATAACGTTTTTAAAAAGGGATTACACATTATCTGGGTACACAACAAAGAACATTCTACAAATGAGTTACAACTGTCATAAACACATTTATCGGATTGAAAGGATTTACCACAAACGGAAAAAAAGTTAACTGTGAAACAAACCCCAAAAATATAAATAAGTTGATGTTTACGGGTGCAGTAAACTTTGTACCTTTAATATTATGAAAATATAAATACCTTCAAATTACAAAACAAACAATATCGAAAAGAGGGACGAAGGATACCAGAGGAAAGTAATGCTAACGCTCGTACGTAATCATGAAGAAAGTAATTATTATTCTCTTACATATAATAAGATGTGGTTATTGTGGCCACGCCCCCGTTAAACCATTTCAAACTGGCTTTAATTCGTTTTAAACAGTGTTGAGACCCAATCTTTGTACAGGTAAATCACTCCAGCAAAACATTCCTAGTGTATCTATCGTTTATTTGTTTCAAACTTTATCGATTTTAGATACAATACGAAGTTAAGTAACATGCTTTACAATTCAAATAAATACATGAACAATACATTAAAGTAAATTTTAAAAAAAAACGTGAAAATATTGGTGCACGATTTAAAAAATGCAAAAAACTGTGAATAAATTGAAAATGACTTGGATAGATTATAAATCACATAATTTTAAAAATGACATTCAAAATATTTGTACGTGTGACTTTAACATTGTGTGCGCACAACTTTGAATATTGTGCGTACAACTTTAAAACTTGAGCGCATAACTTTTTAATCTTCTGCGCACAACTCCTAATTTTGTACACATAACTTTGAATCTTTTTTTGTTTAATTGCACCAGACTGAGGTATATTTAAAACAGAAATGTTTGGTGAAGTGAAATCGGGTATTATTGATATCTTTTCAAATTACCTGTCTCAATGTGACAGTGAAGCAGTAATATATGTTTTGGATCTATTCAAAGATAGTAGTATGTGAACTTCCGGTTCTGACGACTTTTTGCTAATGTTAAACCTTTGGGAACTCATCATAGATACCAGGATTAAATTTTGTAGATACGCCAGAAACGCGTTTCATCTACAAAAGACTTATTAGTGACGCTCGAATCCAAAAAAATTAAATATGCCAAATAAAGTCCGAAGTTGAAGAGTATTGAGGACCTGAATTCCTAAAGGTTTTGCCAAATACAGCTAAGGTAAGCTATGCCTGAGGTAGAAAAGCCTTAGTATTTCAAAAATTCAAAATCTTGTAAACAGTTAATTCATTGATAAAAACATCTCAATGATAATTCATGTCAGCACTACTGGGCTGGTGATATTTTTGGGGAAATAATTCTTCACCAGCAGTGGCATCGACCCATTGATTGTAAATAAAATGAGAGGATACCCTTAAGAATACCCATTGAGAATACCATTTGACGTCATCATTATGTATAACGATACTAATTCATTAATTTCTTTGAAGGATACGTTCATTAAAGAGTGTTATATCCATTAAATATGTAGGTAAACAGTTTTCAGTGACTTTATGTAAGTGTACTATTAACATATAAGGAGTAGTATTTGTTCAAGGCACATAGTTTAATAACAACAAAATTATGTACAATTTTTAATATCTACTTCATTTAGACAGACATGGGTCGGAAAGCCATCCACATGGTGTCTTTACAATAAAACACAATCGCTTTAACCAATTTATACATAAAAGGATGAAAGAGTTGCATATCACTCAACACAAAAGGGTAAACATTATGCTATCTTTCGTGCATGGGTGTAAATTGTCGAGACTTGGTGTTAGTCTTTTCGGGATAGTTAAATAACTTTCCCAAATATCAGAATTATCGCGACCTTTAATCCAAGAGTTGAATTTCGTTTACAAGTATAATAACCGTAATAAATAGATTCATCTAGATAACTTTCCAACAACAAAGGTTTATATTTTCTGATGGCTACTTTAATGGCGTTCTCGTAGTCTATGCCATCGGTAACTAGAATGAAATTCAAAACAGTGTGGCTGTGGCCATAGATTGACACATTAAATTCATCCATTGACTTGGACAATTTAGGTGAACGTTTGTATGTACCGACCACTGCTCACTATGTACTTTAAAGACACTTAAATTATGAGGTCACCAAAGGTTCTCAACACCTTAATAAAGTAATTCGAAAAATTAATCAGAAATAACACGATGTTTTGATTTATATCAATTATATAAATCAAAACATAAAGGTTATTCCTGATTAATTTTTCGAATTATTTTATAATTAAAGGCGTTAAGAAACCTTTGGTGAACCCACAGTTTAAATGTCTATCGTAGGTACGTCGTGAATAGTGGTCGTTACAGACAAACGTTCACGTAAATTTTCCAAGTCAATGGATGCGTTTAATGTGTCAATCAATGGCCACAGCCACACTGTTTTGAATTTCATTCTAATCATTAGATGACTTTGCCGTACAGTTTGCCATTTTGTAGTTATAATAGATACTGAACCTAACTACTATATCTCGACAAAAACTAATCCATACTCTCGTATTGTAGTTTGCGATTGGACTTACTCTTTGCGTGGTCTTTGTTTATGTAACGATCCACAAAAAATCATTCTTATACAGATGAAAACGATGATTAACATATATTTTTAACCTATAATATGAAATCAAGCAGACCTAAGAAAATCCAATTCCATGAGTTCGTATACTAATGTTCATATCGGTTTATATGATCGTCGGCAATCTTCCGACATCACCTCGATTCTTAATTCGGTGACGTCTAGACTTAAATAAATTAGAAATGCTGATACATGTTATCGAGCCGATGCAACGTAAAGATTTATTTTAGACTTTTAAAAATTTGAATATTTGATTATGTTATAAATCAAATATGAACATTTGAGATAAATAAATGAACAAATGAAAAACTACAAATACCTGATTATGTGTATTATATCTCTGCAATTATTACGATATAACTTTTACATTGCAATTTGATATCATTCCGATTATTTTGCTCTATGATGGTTTTGTATCGTACATGAAGTAACTTGGATTAAGTTGTTTGCGCAGATCCACGATTTTTTTATATGTACAAGTAAACATATAATGATTTTCCCATGGATGGTATATTTTTCATCATTTACATTTCTTTTCCGTTTAGGGATCTTTGTCCAAATTTCTGTCGCTATGAAAAATTATATATTCGAACAGCTCAGTTTACGCTTGTAAAGAGGTCAATAAAATTATCCCTAGATGAACTATTTATTTGCGAAAACCAGTTTTGAATAAATTAATCAGTCAAATTCTGTCGTAGAGTACACAGTAAAACAATTTTATCCATTTAGATTTGATCATTTCATTCAAAATTAACCCTGTTTCAACAAAAATACATTTAGCAAAAGAGATCCATTCAAAATGTCATTGATTATTCTCGTGAAGTGAAAACATATATACAAAATACTACATATTTTCTTGCTTCTAGATAAAAAGTTGTTCAAAAATAAATCCATTGTTAATTTGATTACAATCTCCATTTTGGAGAGTCCCAATTCACTAAATATCATTTAGCTATGAGTGTTGGTTTTTTTCTTTCTTTTAAAAGTGCAAGTGTGTGTTTTCTAAATATTATATAAATACTCTGAGCCAGTGACAACTCTACAGCAAATTTATCCATCGGATCACCAGACCAGCAGTGATGATGATACATGACTGTGTACATTTCGTATATACAACTCGTCTAAACACCAACACCAAAATGTAAGATCTGTAAATTTGCTTTCGCAAATGTTTTGTTCTTCCCTCTGGATTCGAATTCATGCTACTGAAATATCGTGACACCAAATCACCTGCACTGTAGCCGTCCCGCTAGATCACACGACCACCTGGGCTTCATAAAAATGAAGCTTTTGATGGCCGGGTGCTACCTTTCCAGATAATTTAGCTGATCTGTAAAAATAACATCTTCATGCCTTATATATCATGTACTGTAGTACGACGCTAGATTAAAACTGACGTGGAGTTTTAGAGTTCACAAAAATTGTTAACTGACGGACCGACAATGTGAAAACTGTAGGGCTCCTGTATCCTCGATGAGGGCCCTAATAATTTATCATGACAAATATGAAGAGACAATTCCCCTCCATTTAAGAAAATGGACACCGAAATAACAGCTTATTATAAACTATGGAACTTGAGAAATAAACCACATATTTAAGTCATATGAACCCTCAAATTTAAAAAAAAAAATAATGATGCATATGTTTTTTATAACTAGATGCATTCGTTTTTTATGCGTTTTGTCATTTGATTTTGCCATGTGATTAGGGACTTTCCGGTTTGATTTTCCTCTGAGTTCAGTATTTTTGTGATTTTTTTTTTTTTCATTATAAAACTATGTACATATACTTTTTTTTCTGAAGATAATTCTTTTATTTATCCACATTTCGATAAAGTTTACTTTTTTTAAATAGCTTGCTTCAAGGAAGCAATTTGCCTACATGTTTTCCGTATGCAAAGCGACCTTAAATCATCTGATTGTACATGTTAGACACATGCCAAATACCCATGCTTATTTGTTGATTGTTTACTATATATACCTCATAAGGTGACAATCGGTAATTTTCGGCTTCAAGACACGACAAATAATAAGCCGCCATATTTTGCATATTTTCATATTATAACAGACTGAGAGAAAAAAATGACGATTATAACTTCATTGGGGTGTAAAAGCGTTGACCGAAGTACATTTTGCGCTTCGGTCAAAAAATGTGCGCACGTTCAACGCTTTTACATACCCTATGAAGTTACTAAAAGAAACATTCAATACTTACAATTACATTTTGTAGCTAGGATCATGAAAACACGATTTTTATTAAGTTTTTATTTAATTCACATGTGCACTTTATTGTAGGACCTCGTGTCATCATAAATGATAAATTTTATTGTGTAATGCAATTGCTTAAATAACGCGAGATGTGCAGTTAGTCAATCATAATAACGTATTATAATGAAACATACATCTAATGTAATTATATGACTTTAAATGTCATACAATATATATCAACTTCAATAGAAAATCATAGGAAAAGTACATGACCATTATGTGAACCCCGTCCCCCCCCCCCTCCCCGAAAAAAACAACAACAACAACAAAAAACACAAACAACAACATTAAACACCAGCAACAACGAAAAACGATTTACAGGTGGATTTGGTTGGACAAGAATATTGAAATATAATATTACTAATATATCCTTTTGTCCTGGCTAAAGAGCGAAATAATCGTTTCAATTATAATCATTTATCTATGAGATGAAGTTCCCCAAAAAATATATGGTTCGCAAAAATATTTGGTTCACAATAAATCAATGACAAACCAACTAACCGTTCTTAGATTTTGCATGATTTGTTCCAAAAAGCAACATAGGAAATCCAAGTAATATTCTTTCCATTTATTTTTTTCAATATATCAGTTAAGGTTTGATTCGCTGACAAGGCTTGGTTTAAGGTTTTGTTTTAATATAATGTTACTGGATAAAACAGAATGTTTGCGTTTCTTAAATTATTTATCAGGCCAATTAGAATCAATATAAATATATATGATACTGAGGGAAACTAAACGTGATATCAAAATGTTTATGTTTATTTACGTGGTAAATTTTCTTTTGTCTCGACGTATTGAAGTATACAGCAAAGCTTTAATGTTGTCTTAAAACTAATATAGAAAGGTAAGATTACCTAAATTACAATATTTCTGGAAAACAGGTGATGACGATGTCTGAGCTCTATTACTGGTTTTCATGGTTGGGGTGATAACAATGTCTGAGCTCTATTACTGGTTATCATGGTTGGGGTGATTACGATGTCTGAGGTCTGTTACTGGTTATCATGGTTGAGGTGATAACGATGTCTGAGCTCTATTACTGGTACTCATGGTTGGGGTGATAACGATGTCTGAGTTCTATTACTGGATATTATGGTTGGAATGATAACGATGTCTGGGCTCTATTTAATAAATACTGGTAATTGTATCCCTCTATAGAAGGATGATCCTTCTATAAAGGTATAAACAACATGCAAAGGGTTTGTTCCCAACCTGAAAAATGCACATCAAATTCCAGGTAAGTTTTCATGTCCTGTTCATGTCCGTTACATTAGACAATAGCTATCTTCAAAACTATAGGTGAGTTAAAGAGTTTATCTGATTAAACAGTATCAAAGTAATTCAGGTGTTTGTTTATTTTTACATCTTCTGCAGAAAGGAAAAAAATGCCAATCAAAAACCCCAAAAGATTTTTTCTTTCTTAAACACAAAACGCTTTAAACTTTTATATATCTAGTGGATGCTAGGATTTAAAACTTTCCAAACAGCACAGGTAAATCTGTACACAGAGCAGTTTTTGAGGTGAAAATACGACAAAATTTGTCCATTGGTTATGATGAACCTTAAGGTTTATCTATACACTTTAACAAAAATGACCGTGTTTACACCATGAGATTTTCTCTGAGTGCAGATAAAACTGTGAAATTTTAAAAGATTTAAAGCCTGGCAGCACCTAGATAAATACATAGTACATCCAATTAATGTTTTAAAAAGTCACTTGATAGATTTCGATGAACATTTTATTTCCTTGCCACGAAAGATGGTGAAATAAACAAACACTTGAGTTTTCTTTGAAACAATCCACTCATTTACACTATTTAAATCACCTTTGTTGTGAGTAATTTTCTATTGTCCATTTCAATTAATATGATACAAAACAATCATTACCTGAGAGGACCATCTCAAAGATTTCACATGACTTATTTTTACACTACCTGTGGCAAGGAAAGAAAATGTTTAGCAAACTCCACAAAAGTATTTTTTCATTTTAAAATAGAAAATGAATACAACTTCTATGTATCTTAATTATGAACCTTAAAGCTGCCAGGCTTTAAATCTTTTAAAATTACACTGTGTTGTCTGCACTCAGAGAAAATTTCATGGTGTAAACACAGCCATTTTTGTTAAAGTGTATAGATGAACCTTAAAGGAAGCTTATCTATACACCTTATCAAACCTGTTTCCCCAACTTAGTTTATTTTCGCACCTTCTGCAGGAACGAAAAAATGAACAGCAAAATCCAGTTTTTAATATTCTGAATTTCAAATAAAATGTATGTTAAATTTTATTTATCTAGGTTCAGCCATGCTTTAAAACTTTTACCGATGCAAAGGTTTGTCTGTACACAGAGTGAAATTTGTAGTGAAAATACGGCCATATATTTACCGAAAGGTTATGATGAACCTTGAAAATAGTTCCATTTCTTTTGATTAATTTCAACTGGATATCAGCCTGCCTAATAAATAACAACTTACCCTTTCTGTTGTTATTTTTTCATTGCTGTATTCTAAGTGTATATCTGATTCGCCTTTAATTGTTTATACATACATACATGTATTTGTTCCTACAGAGAATACAAAATCGTTCAACCGTGAAATGGTCATTACTATTTATTTGTTGGCAACAAACCACCCTTGGACATGTCACGTGGACACATGTAATCTTGGGGATTAATAATTAAAAATATAAGTAGAATGTATTCACACAGAAGCCGGTTAGGTCTCGGTTATTGTATAGAAAGGTATATACTATGAAAATAAGAGCGAGGGGCTGTGCCCAAGCTCTTATTTTCATAGTATATACCTTTCTATACAATATCCAATTTAGCACATATTTACAACTTGAGTAATCCTGTAATTTAAGTCTATTGATATGTTTTGGCTGACTGGATGTAGCTCATTTACGTAGTTTTGTAAATCTACTCACTATAATATCATTGTAAAAATGGTATTTCAAAAGGCCCTTGACTTTAGAATGTAAAAAAGGTAGCTGCTGGTGTAAGTATGTTTATTGATATGAACGAAGCGTTGTTTTACTATACATGTACTTATTTACATGGTAAGATGACAAAATGAATTGACCAAGAGCAGACAATTCTTAAATTGCAGTGAAAGCTTTACATTCTTGAAAACATTTTTTTAATTTCACATAAAACCTAAAACTATCTTAAAAATGCTTTTGAATGAGTACAAACAGTTAGATTCCCCTCCCACATCTTTGGTTGAAACACCTTTTAAAAATGGTTGGATCTGCCCCTGGTATGTACCCATAGGTAGTCTAGTGGATAGTTTATATGCATGAAATATTTGTCACTGGACATTAGGCAACCAATTATCGACCAATTTATGACTAAATATATCAAATTGCTTTATTAATAATTTCCCTTCAAAAGATTCATGGTTGACTCTTTTTGTGTACAAAGTAATTGCATGGAAGATAAAGGATTACAAATTTTAGATTGAGTTGTACTTTAATCAAGGTATAAAGCACCATTATTATTACTCTTTATTTAAATGAAAGAAACTTTTTTAATTGTCAAAACAAAATTTAGATTAAAAGATTGATTAGTAGGATGTTAAAAATCTGTTTGAAAACTAATTACAAACTATTTAGTTAAATTTGGAACACATCATTTATTTCAAAATAGCCAGTAGCAATTTTTGTTCTAATATCTTGATTACAATACAATGAAATCTTACCCTTGTGATCATTCATGCGTAGTTACTTAGTACACGGAAAAAGTATGTACTATGAAAATTAGAAGGCAAATTCAAGCAATTTGATTGGACGAGAAGTTGTAAGTATGTGCTAATGTCAAGTTGGAGTTTTATTTTTAAGTCGTTATAACTACAAATACCTGATTATGTGTATTATATCTCTGCAATTATTACGATATAACTTTACATTGATAACATTCCGATTATTTTACTCTCTGATGGTTTTGTATCGTACATGAAGTAACTTGGAATAAATTGTTTGCGCAGATCCACGATTTGTTGATGTACAAGTAAACATATAATGATTTTCCCATGGATGGTATTCTTTCATCAATTAAATTTCTTTTCCGTTTAGGGATCTGTCCAACTTTCTGTCGCTATGAGAAATTATATGTTTGAACAGCTTAGTTTACGCTTGTAAAGAAGTCAATAAAATTATCCCTAGATGAACTATTTATTTGCGAAAACCAGTTGTGAATAATTTAATCAGTCAAATTCTGTCGTACAGTACACAGTAGAACAATTTTATAAATAAATGATAACAGCCTGAAACCGCAGGACGTGCAGCTAAATATTTCTTCCAGGTTAACACAGGGCAAATAATGGCGTTATCTCTGTATTTATTTATCACAATGAACGTTGAATCCGTTTTACTTTTCTTAATGTTAATTTTTAATTGACAATCTGACACGACCACATTCGACAATTGCAGAGCCTCGGTACTAGAATCAGATTTTTTTTGTCGTAAATTCACTTACACGTAACATAGCGAAAAATGCCAAAATAAATGAAGATTTAAATAATAAAGATTCATAAGTAGATGAACAAATACTAGGGAGAGCGTCTGTAATCTGTCGTAATAGTGGTAATGTTACCGTGGCCCTATTGTCTCTCTGTGGGTGGTTTCTCTGTAAACCTTCAAGCATTTTTGATACCAAAATGGTGAAGTTGAAATCATCCCTTTCGTAAATTTTACGGACGCCATCCCGAGTTGGTTTACCGTTATGGAATAACCGTTTCAAAAATGATATCGGATATGTTCCTTACGCCGTAACTACAATCCCCTTCCCTTTCATGAATGTGACCTACAGAATTATACTATTTACCGGATTTGTTATCAAATAAGCAACACGACGAATGCCACATGTGGAGCAGGATCTGCTTACCCTTCCGGAGCACCTGAGTTCACCCCTAGTTTTTTGGAGGGTTCATGTTGTTATTCTTTGGTTTTCTATGTTGTGTCATGTGTGCTGGTTTTTTTTGTTTGTCTTTTTCATTTTTAGCCATGGCGTTGTCAGTTTGTTTTAGAATTTGACTGTCCCTTTGGTATCTTTTGTCCCTCTTTTATACGATGATGACTGATAGTGGAATTAACTGTTTGTGGATTCTTATAAATTCTATATATAACTTTTGGACTATTTTCAATCTCGGTCTATTTCTGATATTTATTCTTACATACTTTTGATTTTTTAACCCTACATGCTAACATTGCCTATGTAATTTTTTAAATTGCTTGCATGCACATTGAACGACAAATTTATGTGATGTATAAAAAATTTCTAACGTCAGACCCACAAATCAATGAATGTGTTTGTAGATTGATGTTTTTGTGTTCTGTTGTGTTATACGATTATGACTGATGTACCCATATTTTGAATATTTTATTCATTGTGTCTGTTTAGTTTACGCATCAATGTAAATATAACGGAATTTCATGAGACTGTCATCAAAGTGAGAGGGTAAGGGCTATAAACCAGGTTTAGGTAACAATACATGGTTAGAAGTTTAGTTCCGCATTATGGCCCCTGTGAATTTTTTTAAATATGAAAGTTTTTGTACAATACAATTGATTGTTAGATAATTGAAGAATAATATAGCCTTCTTAGTGGGTTTATATATGAACATTAAGATTGTTTTTAACATGTTTTATAGGGCATTTATATGATTGACAGTCCGTATTTTCCTATCCGTACCGTTCATAGGTCCATACATTATTGTAGTGTTTATCAACAAAGATTTTGCGCTCGATCTTTTCAATTCAATTTTATGGAAAAACGAGCAGATAAGCATATGATTTTTTTTGGGACCACTTGATAGATATAAACCTATGGATTCAGGAAAGGTATTACTGTAATTGATTGAATTTTTCCTTTAGACCAAATTTTGGAGACTTTTGTGACATGTTCACCCCCGTTGTTTGCTATATTTTGTATCTAAGAAATGCAGATTGTTGCCATGGTTACACCTAAGAGGGATTATATTTCACCCTTATGACCATTAGAAATCAAATCTCTTTCTATAAGTATATACATGCATAACACACATATAAAGCCTTCTTTGTTAGACAGGAGGAGAAAGAGGGTGTTTAAAAATTATGAGTGTCAATTTTAAGTTTTTTTCCAAACTGTGTATTGCTACTTTAATCCACCATTTTCTACATTTGAAAATGCCTGTACCAAGTCAGGAATATGAACGTTTTTGATGCGTTTTGTTATTTAATTTTGTCATGTGATTATGGACTTTCCTAATTGATTTTCCTCTAAGTTCAGTATTTTTGTGATCTTACTTTTTATTGTACTTACCACAAAATCGGAAAATGGAGGGATAACACACATAGCGTTCCTCGTTTTACAAAAAAACAACTCACTAATAAATTACATTTCTCTCTCAAAATTTGCATATTTCATTAAAAATCTAGACCAATTGTCTCTGTTTCCGGAACAAACTGTTCAAAATATTTATTTTTTTTCATCTTTTCCGTATTTGACTTACTTAGCAACTTGAAAAGGCCGAAATCATTTTGTTTGAAAATGCTATCCGTTTAAATGTTCATCTAGAGTCTTTGACGCAACAACATTCTATACATTCTTGGGTTACAGTTTTTAAGACATCATTAACTTTGGTCAACCTTCAAAACATTTAATGCAAAATCTTTTTGATGATTTAGAGATAATGTCTAATCAAAGTTTTGATAATATTCTTTACAGTTTCCATATTTTATTGATATAAGGACTTAGTTTTTATGCTAACATTGTCTTTCGAGATTAGATTATTTAAAAAGCAAAGCTTTTTCAAAATCAAGAAATAGCATATAAAGAAGGAAAAAAACGTATTATTTTGGTAAATCAAATTAGTTTTTGGCAGTCAGCATTACTCTTAAACTAGACTGACACCCGCATTCACCAGCGAGACATAGGATCTAGTGGAACCGTAACAATTCTTTTAAATAATTGTACCTGTAGTAATGCAAAATATAAGAAAGGTTCATAACCCATGCAACATAACAAATAATAGAGATTATACTTCGTCACCATCCCTTCTCCAGAAATATTGTAAACTACTCTTACCTTGCTTAATAAGTTCTAAAAACACAGTAAATCTTAGCTGTGTACCTAGACATATCAAGGGAATATCATCGTAACATACATATGTGTGTTTAGTTGGATATCGCTTTCACTGTTCCTGAGTATCATATATATCTATATATTTATATTGATTTTTAAATACCTTGATCAAATATTAATAACCACTAACATTTTTTTTCACACAGTAAAATTATATAAAAAAACAAAACCTTATATATCACACCTTGTAAGCAATCAAAACTCATCCGAAATAGTTTAAAACATGGATAAAGTACTTGGACATGTTGGATTGCCGGTTTTTCTGGAACAAATCAGATCCTTTTTTTAAAGGTTATAAGGCAATAATACTTGCTACAGTTGTTGTGCAATATATGGACGTACATGTTAAATGTTATTTGTGAAACCAAATCGGTTTTTTTTTAAATATACCACAAATTTTGAGAAATGTTTGTAAATGCAAATACTTCAAGTTATAGGTTGAAGGCCGATGAAATTTTGCTAAGTTGTTGTCTGGATAGTTGATATTCAATGTTGGCGAAAAACTTCACAATTTAAAAGAAATGTTTTCTTATAATAGAATGACAATAATATATATATATATATGTTTTCTAAGTTTATTTAACGTTATGGACAAATTAAAATTCAAATTAAAAAACTTACTTTTAGTTAAAAAACAAAAAGATTTTGAAAAGCATTTTGTCGTAAAATGTTATCAAACTATTGAGGAAAAAATGGACACAATATACATTTCAAATTGTTTCATTCAGTCAAACAAAATATAAAAAAAAACAAGTTTTTGTGATAAATTATGAGAATCACATTTTTGCTAGTATTCAAAAGAAAAATTGCTATAAAGAAATGATTAGCTGTGTCAAAATATTTGGTTCTCCATCATTTACGAAAATGCCCACTAAAAATACGTGGTGCGATTTTAACATAAAAAAGGTATTAATCAATAAGCCATCCTGATTTTATTCCTGGCATAGCAGTTCGGTGTTTCTGTTGTTTTGTTTTATTTCCTCCTTAATTTTATGTGTTTGTGACCCGGATTTGTTTCATTTAATTCGAGTTATGACTATTGAACAGCAGTATACTGCGTCTGGCGTATATATTAAATTTAGTCCTGGTATCTATGATGATTTTATCTACTATTGCTCTTATGTAGTAAAGAATTATAAAAATTGCCAACTTTATAAAATCATGAGATAATGATGTTTAATTCTTAAATGCAACCAAGATATAAACCTTACTTATTTAAAATTTTCAAGGTTGCTGAGTTTGTACTTAATTACTGCCTTCAATAAAGTAGAACAAATGTAATTACTGGGTCCCCGGACCAGTATTAGTAGTGTTTACGCTTAAGTCGTCTTAAGATTTTAAGATAAGTAAATCATTATAGAGAAATCAACAAGAGCCAGATTTCTAGGTCACTCATAATATTTAAATATTATCATGTTTTTTTGGGGAAAGTAAGATGGTGCAACAATTTTTTTTATTTGATTATTCTTATTTGCATCGCCAACGACGAATACCTCAATCCATTACATACAGTGATACAACAGATCCATCATTGTAATTCGCTTGTTTTGCTATTGTTGTCATCGTGATTGGCTAGAGAATGCTTATATTTACAGACTAAGAATATTCTCGTTTTTATATACATTATTTTAAAAATGTCGAAATTTGTATCATGAAGCTATAAACTCTACAAGATCCATTTTTAAATAAGATACTGTGTGATGTATATTTGTGGGGACATTTCCGGGACTCAGTTGTGGATGAATTAGTCTTTAATTATTATGTTTTATTTTCTATTTCAATTCTTTGTTAAAGGATCCTATGTAGCCCAAAAATTAATCAGTTTGCTTAAAATATGTTTATCCAGTGGAAATCAAACTGATCCACCAAAAAGTTTTGTGTATAACTTTTTCTTACCTTACATAGAGTTTGATTTCTCGGAACCCCAAACTTTATTTGTTCTGTTAAGTTTTAGGTTTAAAGGGGGAAAATATCCGATTGAACCATATTGCAAAATTACTTTTTTTTGGTTATATTTAAAATCTATATACTTCTATAATTCAGACAAATTCATTTTTAAAGATATTGAAGAGTTTAGTCAAATGTAAGGATTAAACAATGTGAAGGTCAAATGGCAACATCATGACATAATTATTATTACCTCTTTAACGCAACCAATATATAAACCATACTTAACAGAACACTTTTAGGATTGTTACGTTTGAACTTAATTACTGCCTTTAAAATATAATTGCTTTATATATACGGCAGATATGACGCCAAAAATGTTTACAAATGTTATCTAAAAATTCGTAATAATTACAGACGTGGTTTACTTTAGATATGAAAATCACAAATTTGAAGTAAAAGAGGGACGAAAGATACCAAAGGGACAGTCAAACTCATAAATTTAAAACAAACTGACAACGCCATGGCTAAAAATGAAAAAAGACAAACAACAGCACACACGACACAACATAGAAAACTAAAGAATAAACAACACGAACCCCACATCAGGTGCTCCGGAAGGGTAAGCAGATCCTGCTCCACATGTGGCACCCGTCGTGTTGCTTATGTGATAACAAATCCGGTAAATAGTCTAATTCGGTAGGTCACATTCAGGAAAGGGATGGGGACTGTAGTTACGACGTAAGGAACATATCCGATATCATTTGTGATACGGTTATTCCATAACGGTCAACCAACTCGTGATGGCGTCCGTAAAATTTACGAAGGGATGATTTCAACTTCACCATTTGGAACTCTTGGTTTAATAGCTTCCTTGTGAGCAGCAACCCTCTATCAAGAAAATCATGATAGGAAAAGCAAGCACGGGAATATCGTATCAATTGGGAGAGATATACCCCGTATGTAGGTGCTGCTGGAATGTTGCTACTTAGAAATGGAAAGTTCACAATTGGAAAGCTGAAATCATCTCTTTTGTCGTAAAGTTTTGTTTTCAACCGACCCTCATTGTCAATTTCTAGATGTAAGTCAAGATATGAGGCCGACTTAACTGTATCTGTAGTATCCTTTATCTCTAGCTCGATTGGATAGATGCGTTCCACGAATTGGTCATTAAACACGAAAGTAAGATTTGTCATGATAAAATACTATGATCATATCTTTTATAAGCTCAAATACAATAATTTTATGTAAGACAGGTTTTTTTCTTTGCTGGCGTTTGTTTCTGTTGTATTTCAGTGTGATCCTGTTGTTCGTTTGTTTTCCTCTTATAATTAATGTGGTTTTTTTTCGGATTTGTTTTCTCTTAGCCTATTTATTACTTTTAAATACTGGTATTTTTTAGACGAAAAGCGCGTCTGGTGTTATTATAAATTTTCATCCTGATATCTATGATGAGTTTATTTGCAACCACTGGGTCGATGCCACTGCTGGTGGAGATTCATTTCCCCGAGGGTTTCACAAGCCCTGTTGTCAGCACTTCTGTGTTGACTTAAGCTATCATTGATATGTTCATAATTATAAATAAACTGTTAACAAAACTTTATATTTTTGAAAATCTAAGGCTTTTCTACCTCAGGAATAGATTACCTTAGCTGTATTTGGCAAAACTTTAAAGAATTTTTGGTCATCAATGCTGTTCAACTTCGTACGTTTTTTGGCCCTTTAAATTTTTTTATTCGAGGGTCACTGATGAGTCTTTTTTAGATGAAACGCGCGTCTGGCGTTATCATAAAATTTTCATCATGGTGTCTATTATGAGTTTATTAAATTAATGTTGCTTTAATTTGACAAGGCTTACTTTAGACAACGCTTCAGGCAACAATTCGCACTTCTGAACTAAAACGTGTTTAAAAAAAAAAAAAAAAAATAAAAAAAAAAAAAAAACACTTTTGTAGACTATGTTTTTCCGTCTCTAAAGGTAAAAATGCAACTTTTTAATATCGCTGTTGAGTCAAAAGAAAGTCCTACCAAACACTAGTAACAGTGTAAATACTGTGGCATAAATGATTTAGTAAACTAACGAAAGTCCGAATGATAGGTATATAAAAAAAAAACACCAAGTAAAATCTTTAAAATTCTTGGACTTCATGAAATAATATGCAATTTTTTTTTCTATTTCAGGCATACTAATAGGACTAAAAGTTATTTATTAATCGGACAACTCGTCCTCACAACTTTTTTTGGAACTTTTGGTCCTCGGCGATCTTCAACTTTATAGTTGTAATGGCTTTCACACTTTTTACATCTGAGCATAGTTTTGTGTGGACGTAGCGCGCGTCTGGCGTATAAAGATATTTTAACCTCTTACCTTTTGATTGTTATTATTCGTTTGTTTCTCTGTCCTATATTTTCACCCATTTATCTGTTTATTAATTGTAACCCTGTCATTTTAATGTTATAATTATCATTCCCATTAAAGCGGGAGGTTTGGCATGCAACAAAACCAGGTCCAACCCACCACTTTTTCATAAAATACCTTGTACCAAGTCAGGGAAATGACCATTGTTACATTATAGTTTGTTTCTCTGTGTGTTACATTTCGGTGTTGTGTCGTAGTTCTCTTTTATTTGATACGTTTCCGTCAGTTTTAGTTTGTAACTCGGATTTGTTTCTTTCTCTATCGATTTATGAATTTTGAACAGCGGTATACTACTGTTGCCTTAATTTAAAATCAACAAAACAATCATAGCTGTACCATCATATAGAGATAATAGAACATTAATAGAAATCATAAAAGAAATATTGCGACAAAGAAAAGGACGACTTTGTCAAATCTCCAACATACGATAGCACACTCTTTGAATTTAGTTCATCAAATAATGATATGGTCTCCAATCATGTTAATATTTCTATAAAAATTTCGGAAACAATTGACTTTTCGGAAGCATATTAAAGACACTACAGAACTCGAAATTGACAAGACATTACAGAAAAAATATATAATCTCGTCATAATATTTCTTAGGCGGCACTCATATATGGAGAGGTGATAAAGTCGGTAATCACGGTAATCACGACGGCTTCACTATAACAAAACCAAATAGTAACATGCCTTCACATGTACCAATTGAGTATTTGTCTTTATGGAAAAGAGAATTGGATATGGCAACTGTAGTAGCTTGCGATCGCACAATAATGAAGATAGGAACATTTGGCTGGTGGATTGGATACCTAACTAATGGAGACATTGTGTATTTAAAGGATGCTGCCAAAAAAAAAAGGATCACGATTTGAACTTACACTTACATAAAAATATCATTTTCAAGTATAGTTGGTTGGTAGGACTTTAACCAACCAAAAACATTTTTTGTGAAATTGATAGTTACAAACGCTAACCAGTGAGGTCCAAAGTGTGTTTTCCTTTATTCCATATTATTATATAAGGCCATATTGTCCCATATTCTATTTTTTCTTTCTTTGTTCTTCTTTCTCCACATCTCTCAACACATATATCATCATATATTCATCATGAATATCATATATTAACACACATCAATGATTGAATTACAGGTACAACTAGAATATGTTTGTAGTAAGTCATATAAAGGTGATATGCAATATATAATGGTTATTCAACGGCGATTGATAATATCATATACCATTAAAACAAAAACGTTAATTTATTAAATGATTTGTCAAATTGAGAAAAAGTGAGAAAAAAAAAATATACCGAACTCCGAGGAAATTTTTAAACGGAAAGTCCATATGCAAATGGCAAATTAAAAGCTCAAGCTTATGAAACGGATATATAACAACTGTCATATTCCTGACTTGATAACGGCATTTGCTTATGTAGAAAATTGTGGATTAAATCTGATTTTATAGTTACACCTCTCACTTAACTGTCAAAAACATCTTTTTAACGTTCTTTACTCCGACTTTATCACTTGAACCGACGCTCCGTAATTCTCGTATCACGGATGTGAGAAGTATGCAGGCATTATCAACGACGTCACTATGTCTCAGGAAACGTAATCAAGCATGCTTTCGTCAAAACTCTCTAATGAAACGCAAAGACCAGATGTTGTTAAGATATCGTTATTCTATTACATCATGAATCCCATGAGATCTTTTAAACCCAGATTTGTATCTATTTTTAGGATTGGTGAGACTAGTTTTTTTAGTTTTGTTTGACGTCCATTTTCACTCTGTTATCACACCATTTTGTTTAGGGACCAGCTGAAGCCCGACTCCTAGGTGTGGGATTATTTCACTGTGTTGAAGAACCATCTATGACATTCTGCTAGAATCTGCTCTTTGATCAGGTTGTAGTCTCTTTTGACACATACTCCATTTACATTCTCAATTCAATTGGATATCATCAAGTATACGATGTATACCATGTTTAATTCGATAGATACATTTGCCAGGATAAAATTGAGGATAGAAATGTTGAATATTTCAAACAGACAATAACCCAACCAAAAAAGCAGATAACAGCATATAGCCACTAACGGGTCTTTGACACAGCGAGAAAATCCCTCAGCCGATGGTTGGCCTCAGCTAGCCCCTAAATAAAAATGTTTACTAGTTCAATGTAAATGGACGTCAAAACTCCAAAACATATAAATATTCTTAAATTAAAATAAAAAACATATATACTAACAAAGGCCAGAGGCTCCTGACTCACGGTAATCCGTAAATACGCGCAAGATTTCAAACTGATCACACAACTGTATATTCTTAATACTAGTACTTGTTTCAATGTGATTCGCTCTATGTTTTATTCAATAGTGTGCTCTTTATATAAAACCTGTACAAAAGAGGAATGTAAGACTAGAATCAACACACCACAAGATTTACGGCCACCTTTTCAAATTTGCTGAACAATTCTGTATCGCTGTCTCACTTACGATATGTTTTCGCGGACTTAGATATTTAATACCAGAACAGTCGTTCGATGTGTAGATTAACTAAATTTTGACTGGGTTTGGATTCGCAGAGCAATTGGTTTATCATTGAAAAATCATACCTTGTCGGTGGTTTCGTTGTGTTACAAATCCATGAGAATCCCGTGATAAGTTTTAAACCTTGATTTGAATCTATTTTTAGAATTGGTGAGACTAGTTTTGGATTTAAGGTTTATGTACCCTTCTGTAGCCAATTTTGTACGAACTTTTCAAACTTCAATTGTATCAAAACTACAGATATAATGAATAATAGAGATAGGCCATATTGTACATATTCCAAGGGGAAACTTGATGCAAAGCATTATTTTTTACTGTTCCATTGCATTTAATAGAAAAAGAGGACTTTGTGGCAAATAAATCAAGATTTTTATAGAAAATCCACAGCCTTTATCCTTGTACTCTCATATTTGGCAATTTGATGACTGATAGATATAGGATTATTGCATGCAGTGCTAGCATTGATTTCCTTAAAACAAGTTTATAAATGTAGTTATTGGTTAAGACAAGTATAAATATGGCCAAAATCAAGTACACCTTTTAGGGTGCGCTCGACTTTAGTGACTCTGCACGAGGTGTTTTGGAATTTACAGGTTACTTAGAACTTTTTGTAAAAAAATAAACACTAGCACATCATAGAAAATCAAGTGAGTAATTTATGTTTGAAATTTTATAACAAAAATCTCTGTATTAAAGGCTGTGGATTTTCTATAAAAATCTTGATTTATTGGCCACAAAGTCCTCTTTTTCTATCAAATGCAATGAAACAGTAAAAAATAATGCTTTACATCAAGTTTCCCCTTGGAACATGTACTAAATGGCATATCTCTATTATTTATTATATCTTTAGTTTTGATACAATTGAGGTTTGAAAAATTCGTACAAAAATGGCTACAGAAGGGTACATAAACCTTAAATAAATGGACGAAACAAGAAAATATAACATAATTAAATGATCTGTGGAATTTATATTAAAACAGATGTTCTTAATTGTTTTAAGAACCTATAAGGACCATTTTAATGTAAACTGCTGAGACAGTGTATCTGGTCCTAAATAAAGGCGTACACGAAGGTTACATCACCGAATGTGTATTTATTGCTAAACCGTAGACTCGTATAAACAAATAACCATTGTCTACCAAGTTAAAAAATAAAATAAGTTAAGAATATAAAATTCAAGCTTTGATTATGCATGCATGACGTAGAGAAAACACAGGCGCAACAATAGTGGTTTTTCTGTCCTCAACATTTTATGAATCCATTATTGTTTTAGTGATGCTTTTATTAGTCAAAATTCAACCTACTGAATGTAATGCATTCTTGAGTTAACTTTGAACAAAATATTTCTTATAAAGTAACACAGCATATTTTACTAGACTCTAATAAAATCATTAACACGAGAGGTTTCTAAAAAATAAAATATCTTATTTTAGAAATCAACTCATTTATAGTTAAAGCCCGGCGAAAGATTTCTAAAGGATATTCAAAATCATCTGTCAAACAAACTGACAAAGAAAAAGAAAATGACCAAAATATACAATACAGCATGCAAATCATAACATGGAAAACTATAGACTAAGCAACACGAACCCCCCAAAAAAACGGGTGAGCTAAGTAACATACAGTACAATAACCAATTACAGCCGATTTCATTGAGTATGTAGCTAAAGGTAATATATTTGGTTAGCTTGCTTGCTAGCTGAACCGTAAAGTCATTGTGAGGTAAGATATTGTGTTATCGTCATTTACTTTTTTGTATTCTTGGTTTTTTTCTGAAGTACTTTGTCTTTACGGAGTCTTCCTGCCATTTTTGGTTTTTGGCATAGTTGTTTGTTTTAATAGGGAATAAGATTATAACATAATGAATTCTTAATTCCATTTTAAACCGGCGTAAATCATGAAAAACGTTGATGACGTCACGGTCACATGACTGAATTATGTCTATGAGATGATAAACAAAACACTCTCAGCCAATCAGAAGACACGATACATCCTAAAGAAGATCCGTATCAATTTACATTTGCCATATCGTTTGGGTTCAAAAAGAAACTTGGATGGGAATGTTTAGATACACACTTAAAGCAGCGAGACCGTGTGAATCTACAAGGTAAGCGTCTCCTGATATGCATGCACAAATAGCCATGCAAATCCGAACCAAGTCAAAATCATTAATACACATTGCTAAATGTATATATCGAAAGACTTTTCTGGTATTTGCTGACTAAGGACGCGAAAATATATCGAAGGTGAATGGAGACTCCGATACAGTTCATCGATGAACAAATTTGTGAAGGTGACTGTAAATCTTGTGGTGTGTCAATTCCAGTTTCGACTTCTCATAACTCTTTTAGCACACCCCTGAATGAAAAAAGTACCACATTGGAATAAAGTACTCATAATATACAATTGCTGGATTTGGTGTGAAATGTTGCGCTTATTTATGAATGAATAAATGTATTATTTTTTTCTTTGAGCTAATTACAATGAAATATTCTTAAAATATGTTTACCTTTAAAAATCCTGTTTGACAGCCTCATCACATACTGGTTACAATACTTTTTACACTTTTTGTATTTTGTAACTGATTAGATATTATGTTGCGATGAAAGTCTTTGTGTTTTGGTTTTTTTTTTTACTTTATCAACATGTTAGATTCATAGATATAGCCTTTTCTAATATTTTTCAATATCAAAACTCATTTAAATGGGCTATGAGATCTGTAAGAAAAGTTAAATTGTGAAATAATAATTTGCTTTAAGCAGCCACTTTAGTATGGAAAAAACCCATCGATGATGTATTATTCACTTGCTAGCGAATAATTCCACCTCATTAAATCTGTATCCATGTGACTTTCAGCTTAACCTACTAGTTTAAGATTTGTTAAGCATATATGAGCCTTGTTCTTCCACTAAATGAAAAAGAAGAATGCTTACATTGAAAGTCAAACAAAGGTGCACCATTTTGTTGACTGATTCAATCCACAAAAAATCAATTTTATGTTCAGGAAAAAAACGATGAGAAACTTTTTTGAAACTATAACATGAAAAGGTTTCGATCTGTAAGTCTGACGCATATTTGTTTGAAATGCTGATTTTTTTAGGAAGACCTACAATATATATATTCAACAAGGGTGCATATCCAAAGCGTTTGTGAAGCAAGCTTACAGTAAACATCAATTATGTTTGAACATACTATTTGTCTTTTCTGCAAGCTTGTTATAACTACGCAATAGATATTTTCTGGAAGTATTTCAGTAGATATATCTTATAAAGCATATATATATAAAAAAATGTTGTACGTTTGCCAATGTAACAACTCTTCACAAGAGACCAAATGACACAGAAATCAACAATTGTAGGTCACCGTACGGCCTTCAACAATAAGCATGTGCCCATACTGCAGAGTCAGCTATAAAAGGCCCCGAAATGACACTGTAAAAAAATCAAACGAGAAAACTAACGGCCTTATTTATGTTTCAAAAACCCATCAAAAAACAAATATGTTACCCATAAACAAACGATATGTTTGGTTACATTTATGTTTTATCTTTCTTTTAAATTACTCCACCTATATTTATTTATTTTAATCTATCATGTGTTAATTTTTTTTGGCTTAATCGTATATCTTTTAGGGGTAAAGTGATACTTTTATAGAGTTTTGTGCTGTATTGCGACCACTGATTACATCAACAATACTGAGTTGGAGTGGCTTCAAAACTTTACAAAAGGAAGATTTATAACATTTCAAGTTGGAAAATTATACAATTATCGATGTAATCTAAATATACAAATGTTGTTACCACTTTTAATACGGAGTGTGCATTCGTTAAACTGAGTCAGAATGGACAAAATTAAGGATAATAAGGAGGAATTACAGTGTTACATTATGAATAAACTATATAGATGACGTTCTTTCACTAAACAATTCAAAATTTGGTGACTATGTGGAACGCATCTATCCCATCGAATTGGAGATAAAGGATACTACAGATACAATTAAGTCGGCTTCATATCTTGACTTACATCTAGAAATTGACAATGAGGGTCGGTTGAAAACAAAACTTTACGACAAAAGAGATGATTTCAGCTTTCCAATTGTGAACTTTCTATTTCTAAGTAGCAACATTCCAGCAGTACCTGCATACGGGGTATATATCTCCCAATTGATACGATATTCCCGTGCTTGCATTTCCTATCATGATTTTCTTGATAGAGGGTTACTGTTCACAAGGAAGCTATTAAACCAAGAGTTCCAAATGGTGAAGTTGAAATCATCCCTTCGTAAATTTTACGGACGCCATCACGAGTTGGTTGACCGTTATGGAATAACCGTTTCACAAATGATATCAGATATGTTCCTTACGTCGTAACTACAATCCCCTTCCCTTTCATGAATGTGACCTACCGAATTAGACTATTTACCGGATTTGTAATCACATAAGCAACACAACGGGTGCCACATGTGGAGCAGGATCTGCTTACCCTTCCGGAGCACCTGAGATCACCCCTAGTTTTTGGTGGGGTTCGTGTTGCTTATTCTTTAGTTTTCTATGTTGTGTCATGTGTACTATTGTTTTTCTGTTTGTCTTTTTCATTTTTAGCCATGGCGTTGTCAGTTTGTTTTTGATTTATGAGTTTGGCTGTCCATTTGGTATCTTTCGTCTCTTTTTTAAACTCTTTATAAAATGCAAAATCATATGCCAAAAAAAAAGTAGGAAAAAAAATCAAATTGTTTCACATGTTGAATTTTGAAAACAGATACAAATGTCATTTTTCTATCCATTTTATATAAACTGCACCACAGAAAAGAGCTTTGGTCGGGCAAAAAAGTAAGATTAAGATGTTGGCTTTGCAAAAAAAAATGTTTTTAGCCTGCAGTTATGCCGGTCCGTTACAGTCTTAAAATACGCATATTTTTCTTGATTTGTCACTCCACTTTTTGGTCTTTTCGGTTTATATCATGTGAGTTTTCAGTTTATTTTCAACAAAAGAGTTTGAATTTCCCTTTGTTATCTTTTGCCTCTCTCTCTCATTGAAAGCGAGGTTAAAGCCAATAACAACAGCGTTAATTAAATAAATCTTAAATATCAATTACTTCACATCCAACAGCCAATGGATTGGGAATAAAGTTGTCATTAACAGTCATAGAAATACAGGACTTTGTTCCAAGCCAAAACATAAAAATCGACACATTGAAGGAAAAGGAATGTAACAATTGTATTTAGTTGGGTTTTAACTTATTGATAACAAAATCAATAATTATACCGATAAAATTATATTCACATATATGATAACAGTGTTGAACTGGTAACCTTTAGAATACGTTTTTTAAAGGATAGATTACACCAACGTTAAAATTAGGATGTGCTATTCCGACGGTACAGCCAATTTTTTATACAGCAAAGCGGGATTCTTTTAAAATAGTTGTATTTCGTTAAATCCAGTAGAATGTTTTCTTTGTATAATGTTTATTTTTATATACTTATGTTTCATCAACATTTTATGAACTTTATACAAGGAGGAACTACAGGTTCATTACACAGTTGTTATATTTCATGTGTCATGTGTCATTATAATTGTTTAAGTGCTGTAGTTTTTTTGTTAGATTTAGAATAATACGTTAACATGTGTTAGGATCATCTTCATGCTTTGTTTGATTGTTATTTGATTTGAATGTCAGCGATCAACATGGATTATTCCCTTTCTCTTACTCACAGTCCTTTTTCTTAAGGAATGACTGTAATATTTCTTCTATCTATGAAGAAAAAACATAAAAAAATGTGGTGCACACTGAATAACCCTCGTAGTGGATTATTTTAAAATGTGCACCACATTTTTTATGTTATTTCGAATAGACAGATACAATATTACAGTTATTTCTTATAATTTAATTCTGAATTCTATTTTAAACCGGAGTAAATCATGAAAAACGTTGATGACTCCACGGTCACATGACTACATAATGTCTATTAGCTGATAAACAAAACGACGTCAGCCAATCGGAAGACGCGTTACATCGGATTTTCTCTTGCAAAACAAATAAGTGAAATAAATGGAATACGAATTTACTCTTTTACATCGGTTTTAAAAAGTGGAACGGTTAATTGTTTTTAAATATGAGGGTAATTTTAAGGTGTGTTATTGTCGGCCGATAGCTTGTTTGTCTTTTTTTTTTTCTTTCTTTCGTCGTTTCGTGACTTTTGATTGCCCTGAGTGTCTGGTCTTAGATATATGTCCGACCCAACTTCATATGATTTCGTAGTAGATAAATTAGCTTCGTTCCCATATAATTTAAACCCATAGCCGGTTAAAGGTGTTATACCAGCAAAAGATAGCACCTCACATCAGTTTCGTGTTAAAATAGGCAAAATATCCTATAAACTTTACAGTTAAACCATGAATTGCACTGCAAAACATGTTTCTGATTCATAAATATACTAGTCAACAAAATTAACAATACACAAGTTTGAACTCAAATTTATCATGAAATAGTAATAAATAGGCAACACTGTTAAATCATTAAGGAAAAAAATTCAAATAATCTGACCAAATTAGAAAGTGAGAAAATTTCGTGTTATTGAGAATAGGGGTCAAATATATTTTGCGGACAAGTTTATTGACTAGCTCGCTGCTTATGTTTTTTTCTGAACTGCCGCCTTTGTTACAATACAGCAATATTATAACAACATAACATATCTACAAAATACTTTGTGCCCTCATCTTCCAAATTATCAATATTCAAAAAGAAGGACGAAACGTACTAAAGGGACAGTCAAACTCATAGATCGAAAATTAACTGACAATGCCATGGCTAAAAAAAGTAAAACAGACAAATACTAGTACACATGACACAACATAGAAAACTAAAAACTAAGCAACACAAACCCCACCAAAACTGGGAGTATTCTCGGGTGCTCCGGAAGGGTAAGAAAATCCTGCTCCACATGTGGCACCCGTTGGGTTGCTCATGTTATTTAAAACCCGGTAAAGAGTGTAATCGGGTGAATATGAATTCATGAAAAGGGAAGAGGATTGAAACATATCCGATATCATCTGTGAAACGGTTATTCCATAACGACCCACCAACTCGTGATGGCGTCCGTAAAACTTTCGAAAGGATGATTTCAACTTTATCATGTTGACTTATTGGTTTAATAGCTTCCTTGTGAGCAACAACCCCCTATCAAGGAAATCATGATAGGAAATACAAGCACAGGAATATCGTATACAGTTTGAAGATATATACTCCGTATGCAGGCGCTGTTGGAATGTTGCTACTTAGAAATGGAAAGTCCACAATTGGGAAGCTGAAATCATCTCTTTAGTCGTAAAGGTTTGTTTTCAACCGATCCTCATTGTCAATTTCTAGATGTAAGTCAAGATATGAGGCCGACTTAACTGTATCTGATGTATCCTTTATCTCTATTTTTGAATTATTTAGTGAGAGAACGTCAACTATATAGCGGAAAGTAAAGTTAAAGGATATTGCTAACTTCTTATCTTTTTCCTAAGAGGTTACTGTATGGCGTCAGCCTCATATGAATAAACAAACAAGTCGGCAAGAAGAGGGGCACAATTGGGTCCCATAGGAAGGCCGACAGTCTGTTGAAAAACACGTCCTCCAAACGTAACAAATGTGTTGTCAATCAAACAAGCAAGCATCTTGATAATGTCAGTTTCAGAGAATGTTTTGTTTGAATCAGAGTGGTCCATTACAAAGTATGATTTATCCCTTCCTAAGACAAGATCTACGTTGGCTATTCTTTTTTATGAAACAAAGCAATACCGACTCTTTCATTTTGTCCTTTAGGTTGGAATGGGGAATACTTGTGTAAAGTGTAGAAAAGTAAAATATTTTAATAAGATGAAAGACTCTAAGATTGTATGAACTCTAAAAGTCTTTGAATTTTTTTATTTGGTATCGACATCTGATTCACGCCACCTCTAGAAAAGGCAGTTTCATGATATCTTTAAAGCCCGGCTGTGATTTTGCTAATAAGATAGATGTAAATAATTATGAAAGAGGTTTCGTGGTGCACACAAAACACACAAAATACTGTTTCGTGGCCAATCAGGAAAAAACCTTGGGAACCCGGTCCTTGTGTCAAAGCCATGCCTAACTCAAGTATAGGATCGCACGCTTGAAACAAAATTGTACACGTACAAAAAATGTTCAATCTTACTTAATGAAGGGAGTTATAGTCAAAAGACTACTGCTATAAAAAATTAAATGACATAAATGACAAATGATTTAATCTAAATCCGATAACGTGTATATAGCCATACCATATAAAAAATATATAAAAAAAGACCATAAAAAATTGTCAATTTGAGAATTCTTTTTGTTTACAAAACATTTGATATACAAAGTACATAAACAAGGCTAGATGTTATACTATTTGTCACTACAATTTTTGGCGCATATAATTTTGAAGATGAGAATTAGGTATTCAAATATCAGCAGAGGCATTCAAAATTGGAAGCAGACCATATTTAAGTTTAAAGTTGTAAGTTCTAATATCGATTTTGGAATTGTTTGGTTGTAAATACGATTTTGAAATAACAAATAAGCGTTTGTCTTAGGTACTCATGATTGTAAACAGGAAGGAAAATAAAAACTTTGATTCGTTAACTTCAAAGGAAATTAACATTCACACGTTCAATGAAACATTGTATGGAATGTTCCCTGTAGAAACTAACAATGATAATTTTATGTATGCGAAGTACACGTATAAAACAACGTCAAATCCTGCATAATGTTTGCAAAAATTCCACTTTAACCAAGTCCAAAAAATGGAAAACAATGAAAGTATTATCCCTTAGAGAATACATATACGGTGTTCACAAAGGGTGTTAGGATACATATGTTTGACATTCATCTCATTTTCGATCTACTGTCGGAATGTAATGAATGGTATGTCATAAATCATCACAAGAACAAAGCAATGACTACTTTTTTGAAACATGTTGAAACACAAAGCGCTAAAGACTGATTCAATATAAAAACACCTCCATCTATTCTTAATGCTATCATTATTATATTTATTATCTTAAACAGTTTACAGTCGTGCAATTACAAACATACAATAAGAACATTAAAAACGCACATCTTGTGATAATGACATAGAATAATAGCCAGATCATTAATTATTTCAAAGAAAACAAACCTACTAGTTAATCTCCGAACTCCATTCGATTGAATTATGTATGTTCTTTGCTATACTACTGCTTCGTTTCAGTTTATTGTAGGTCACGCATGAGTTGTTTAAATATCGGTTAAATATTACGCGTCACTAATTTTATTCTTAACTATCTTGAATTAATGGAGACCAAAGGTGATGAGAAGATATTATCATATGTTGGTCCGATAAAATTAATTTAAAAAATAACGCGTTAACTTTCAAAATGGATATTTGACTAGAAAACTCAATATTTAGCAAGGATAACAAAATCTTGATATACACCTGTACACGTTGTCATAACAGTGGGTAACACACTTTTTCAAAATTAATTATTTTCACCATTATAATTATCACTTGTTCTCAATCAAATCGGTCAAAATTTGGAATGATTGAATTTATAGATTTAGTGGTAAAGTCAATTGAAAGAAGTTTATTTAAGACAGACAGCTAGATACCAGAAACATACTATGTAATACTGTACACATGCCAGAGTCTGAGCTTGATTTGCTATATGATATAAAAACTAAACTGACGAAAAAAGGTCATTTATTCAAAATCATAAAATGCAAAAAATACATTTTGCAAATAAAACATTTGACATAAAAGTTCATATTTAATATGAAATAATAATACATAATTAATACGAAATTACATCAACTAATATCATATCAATTGAATAAATGACAAAGAATAGCAAAGGTGGAGAGAAAAATCTGCCCCATAAATAAACATATATAATACATATCTGCTTCAAAAGATAACATTAGGGAGGTATGAGGGTGGGAATTTTGAACAAATTGTTTGATAAGAATCACAAGTTAACACATCAAATGCTGATGATAAAAGGAAGTGACCATAATGCACTTACACGTGAACTCGTGCTGACCCGCAAGATCATTGACCAATAAGAAAGATGAAATCCAATCATGCATTGGTCATAAGTGAAATTTCTCTGCACGTGGAAACAGGTTATCTAATTTCTACAATTTATAGTTTAATTAAGTAGGACACTCTGACCCTTTGACCAGACTAGAGACATCATACATTCAGAGTATAAATAGCTCACTCTTTTATTTAAGTCGGTTAGTAATAACATAGGTGTAATACATCTATGTTAGTAAACCAATTAAAACAGAATTATCTTCTCTGCTGTCTTAAATTATTTTATTCCGCTTAATTTTCAATTAGCAAATAAAATTGGTTTTAAGACAGACAGCTAGATACCAGAAACATACTATGTAATACTGTACACATGCCAGAGTCTGAGCTTGATTTGCTATATGATATAAAAACTAAACTGACGAAAAAAGGTCATTTATTCAAAATCATAAAATGCAAAAAATACATTTTGCAAATAAAACATTTGACATAAAAGTTCATATTTAATATGAAATAATAATACATAATTAATACGAAATTACATCAACTAATATCATATCAATTGAATAAATGACAAAGAATAGCAAAGGTGGGGAGAAAAATCTGCCACCAATCCACTCTTAGGCTGAAAGAGTGGATCCGAAATCCACTCTAAGGCTGAAAGAGTGGATCCCCCACCCGAGGACTCTGGCGACGTGAATACAATTTATATATGACTTGAAAAAATTAACAAGCATGACAGTCACATACATGTTCACCAAACAAATATCATTTTATTATGTAAAACGTTTCCACATTTAGCAGAAATTTTAAAACTTTATAATAACATATACCAAGATATTACTTTTCAATTTTCTCTTACTGGTAAAAAATGATTAAAGGTGTAAATTTTATTCCGGTCAGGATCACAGCAATAAAATTACAATAGAATCGTCGTTAAGTATGTTCAAGAATTCATATTTCGTCGTACATCCAGACATTTAAGAATAGAATCCTCTATATAATTTAGTACAAACAACTAGTACATTAATTAATCGAAACTGTATCTTTAATCTAAAACATTCAAACAAAACTAAAGTACATTTTACGAAGCCCTGGATCCTTTCTAAAACGAAGCTTTGTATCTGACTATTTCTGTATGGAATCATGAGCAAATGATTCTCATACTACACTTGACATTTTTCAATCGAAATTGTATAAATATAAAAAAGAAGATGTGGTATGATTGCCAATGAGACAGTTCACCACAAGAAACCAAAATGACACAGAAATTAACAACTCTAGGTCACCGCACGACCTTCAACAATGAACAAAGCCCATATCGCACAGTCAGCTTTAAAAGGCCCCAAGATGACCATGTAAAACAATTTAAACGAGAAAAACTAACGGCCTTATTCATATAAAAAAATGAACGATAAACAAAATGAAACACATATACCAACGAAACCACTGAACTACAGAGATGTAAGTTTAACCGAGAGAATATTTATAGCTTTTGACACATACGTTAAACATTAAACCAAACATGCCAAAAGAAAAGAAAAGAAAGAAAAAAAACCAATTTAGTTAAATATAAAACTTTGGTTTGTGATAGATTTACCTCTAAAGACCATAGCATTTAGTACAACAATGGAATAAACCATCAAGTCTTTTTATATATATAATTTGAATAATTAATATGAATTAGATAGGCAACATTAAAAACCATATCATGATTTACGAACAATGCATGTATACAAACAGGCCATAAAATTAAAACACAATTTAAAGGTAGCCTATCGAATGATCGCATTGACAGTCTGAACCATGTGTAAAGACAGCACCGGCAGGATGACGGCAATAAAGACACAATCGTATGAAATAAAGATCCTAAACGTTTTAGCAGGCAATACTGACCCAAAACAAGATACGGCAAAATTGTGTGAAATAAAGATAATAACCGTTTTGCAGGCAATGCTGACCCAAAACAAGACAGTTGTAATTATAAGAAATAAAAATCATAAAATGTTTTGGCAGGCAATGCTGACCCAAAACAAGACAGTTGTAATTATAAGAAATAAAAATCATAAAATGTTTTGGCAGGCAATGCTGGCCCAAAACAAGACAGTTGTAATTATTAGAAATAAAAATCATAAAATATTTTGGCAGGCAATGCTGACCCAAAACAAGACAGTTGTAATTATAAGAAATAAAAATCATAAAATGTTTTGGCAGGCAATGCTGGCCCAAAACAAGACAGTTGTAATTATAAGAAATAAAAATCATAAAATGTTTTGGCAGGCAATGCTGGCCCAAAACAAGACAGTTGTAATTATAAGAAATAAAAATCATAAAATGTTTTGGCAGGCAATGCTGACCCAAAACAAGACCGTTGTTATTGTATGCAATAAAGATCATAAATGTTTTGTCGGGTAATACTGACCCGCAACAGCTGAAGTATAAAGTTCTGATATTAAATTTATTCTTTTAAGCTGTAAAAATCCATAAACGCATATGCCTTCAATCCTTGAATCACGGATATTATTAGGACCATTCCATCCAAGAACTGCGGCAGAAGTCTTTATTTGATTTATTTTCCTTCCTCTAAAACTAAGTGCTGTATTGTAGTTACGAGAGTCCTTGACAATTAACGACATAGTCAACTAAAAAGAGATGATGGAATAACAATAGGTGCTTTGATCTTTCATTGTAACTTGGGTCCAGTTGTGTATCAAAATGCTGATCGAAGTCGTATTTTGTAAATTTGTACAACAGTCAGATTAGGCTTCGGTTAGTCATGTTGATACGACTCGCACTTGTGGATCAAAATTATAATCTCGAAATTAGGTATGTGTCATTAATGTCAATGAAACAGCAACCCATCAATTTGTATTATCGGAACTATGGCATACCGCTGACAAATGAAAGTATATGGAAGTTGTTGATATCACGCTTTATTGCACATTTCCTTCAATGGGGAAAGTTCTTTCGTAGATGGATGCCATACTGAGCGCTCTTTGTCCATAGTTAAAGCATGAAATAAACAAAATAAGAATATAAATAATGGTGAAAATTAAATTCCTATTAAAAAACAAACTTGATCTTAGATAAGGACCACAAACATAACACATATTAAGGAATAATATGCGATAATTAAATTATCATAGTTGCTCTTCTTTAATAATCAACCATTAAACAGAAAAGATGTTTTTATCATGTATTAAAAGAAGAGTATGAACTTTAAAATATCATCAGTATATATATATGTCTTGTCCAATGTTATTTTTATTAATAAATCAAGTGTATAGAAAAAAGCAAACGACCTTACAGTGCATAAGTATCGGCATAAAAATTATCAATAACGTTAATCGCATCCCAAACTATATCATGTACACGAATTATACTAGTAAAGATGAATAAAATAATACATTAAAAACATGTATTACAAACTGACAAACATGTAAATCTGGCTACATGTCTCAAAATACTGGCAATTTTGTATTTAGCTAAAGAATTGATTACAAAATTAATTTATTCCAAACCAATCACCATGACGAAATAATAATTAAAAGTAGTTTAGCATGAGTTTCATGACGAAGCATCAAACAATACAGAGATCATAGACCAAGCTACTACGACCTCTGCAAAAATATAACATGCGTTTCATGACGAAGCATAAAACAAAAACCACTACATATTAACTTTACAAAAGCAAATACACAGAGGTCATAGACCAAGCTACTACGGCCTCTGAAAGAGTAGCATGAGTTTCATGACGAAGCATAAAACAATGCAGAGATCATAGACCAAGCTACTACAACCTCTGCAAAACCAAAGCAGCATGAGTTTCATGACGAAGCATAAAACAATACCCACTACATACTACAATATTTGCAAAAGTAAATACACAGAGGTCATAGACCAAGCTACCACGACCTCTGAGAAAATAATACACAGAGGACATAAGTACAAGCAACCACGCCCTCTGCGAAAATTTAAATATCGTCCACATTACCCAAACAGGCAAAGACAGGTAAATTGGTTCGTAATAAATAAAGCATTGGGTTGCGATATAGGTAAGAGACATATCCTTTTTATACCGATTACATAAAGCAAACAAGGTACACTTGCATAAATTAAAATACTAACAATTATGGCGATAAGGCTAACTTGCAAAATTATAATAAACTCAAACCAAACTACCGTGACGAGATTTACGAAAGTAGCACGAGTTTCGTGACATAGCATAGAACAATGAACTCTGCATAAAACGTAATTGAAAAAGCACATACTCAGAGGTCATACGTACACGCAGTCAAGTTCACTACACCAATTGAAATTTGGTCAACCTTACCGAAACAAGTAAGGCAAATGGGTTTGTAACACAATAGCTTAGCATTAAAACTTAAACTGTCTTGCTCTTTCATATAAGAGTACTTAAAATGTATGAAACCGTTAATAACATCGTATATATTATAAGTGTATAACTTTGCATTCTATCATGTATGGTATTATTATCGTTATGCAATAATCCAATTTTTAATTGTAGTTAAATGTAAACGAATCATGTATCAAATACATAAGGCGGATATACGTTCTGCAAACATACTGATGCTGTAAAGGATCCAGTAACTTGTAAAATTACAGCATCAGGTTAATCATCAGATAAATGATAAATAATTACATTTTGATCGCAAACGCACAGTGTCGCCACCCACATAAAATCAATTTGACCCACTTTCTCTTTGACAAAGAAATGAATTTGACCAACTGCTCATGTTTGGCATTAATCTAAATCGTGAGTTCTATCCGAATGGAAGAATGGTTAAAAAATAATTAACTGTACGTTTGTTCAAAATGTAAATAGATATAGGAAGATGTGGTGTGAGTGCCAATGAGACAACTCTCCATACAAATAACAATTTAAAAAGTAAAGCATAGAATAGCTTAAAAATAAAAGTATAGTTCGATTATACCTGAAATAGCTAAAATGAAATCACTCCAGTCCAAAACTATCCATAAAACAAAAAACAAAATCACATATAATTTTGAACAAATTGTTTGATAAGAATCACAAGTTAACACATCAAATGCTGATGATAAAAGGAAGTGACCATAATGCACTTACACGTGAACTCGTGCTGACCCGCAAGATCATTGACCAATAAGAAAGATGAAATCCAATCATGCATTGGTCATAAGTGAAATTTCTCTGCACGTGGAAACAGGTTATCTAATTTCTACAATTTATAGTTTAATTAAGTAGGACACTCTGACCCTTTGACCAGACTAGAGACATCATACATTCAGAGTATTAATAGCTCACTCTTTTATTTAAGTCGGTTAGTAATAACATAGGTGTAATACATCTATGTTAGTAAACCAATTAAAACAGAATTATCTTCTCTGCTGTCTTAAATTATTTTATTCCGCTTAATTTTCAATTAGCAAATAAAATTGGTTATTTGATTATTAAATGTGTAAAATGAAAGTATATATCTACACTAAAACTTGATATACAAAACAGTTATTTGATGAACACTTGTTGAATCACTTGTAAGCTCTTGTTAAATGTTGTTTAATGTGATTAATATATTTTATACGATAACATACTTTTTTCAGAAGATACATTTTAATAAATATAATTAACAACAATATTTGCTGAGTTGTTTATGATATACTAAATAAAAAAATTAGTTGACTTCAACACATGTGAGAAAGTTAAATAGAACTATTTTTGTCAAAGTTTTATTCTAAAGCGTTGATTTTTACAATCAAAATAGATGAATACCTGTCTGATATTCATATGATGAAGACATAATCTTTCAATCAGTTTAATTGAAGTCATGAGCTGGCATGTCAGCTAACTGCTAGTAGTCTGTTGTTATGTATGTATTATTGTCGTTTTGTTTATTTTCTTTTGTTACATCTTCTGACATCAGACTCGGACTTCTCTTGAACTGAATTTTAATGTGCGTATTGTTATGCGTTTACTTTTCTACATTTGCTAGAGGTATAGGGGGAGGGTTGAGATCTCATATACATGTTTAACCCCGCCACATTTTTGCGCCTGTCCCAAGCCAGGAGCCTCTGGTCTTTGTTAGTCTTGTATTATTTTTAATTTTAGTTTCTTGTGTATAATTTGGAGTTTAGCATGGCGTTCATTATCACTGAACTAGTACATATATATTTGTTTAGGGGCCAGCTGAAGGACGCCTCCGGTTGCGGGAATTTCTCGCTGCATTGAAGACCTATTGGTGACCTTCTGCTGTTGTTTGTTCTATGGTCGGGTTGTTGTTTCTTTGACACATTCCCCATTTCCATTCTCAATTTTAGAAGATAAGAGATTTTGGAAATATTTGACAAAATCGGTCGAATTTCAACCAAAATTAAGACCATGAAAACATGGAGCGCAGGCGTCAACAAACTAAATATTCAAGGTAGACATGTCAAATGTCTTTACAAACATTATTTTTTAAAGAGCTTTGTTGTCGACGTATGCGCTCTTTGTTTACTGTCCGATTTATTGGTACTACAGAATGGTCAGAGTATTTCATGCTAACAAAAAAGTCTTGTAGAGATGCTTATTTAAGAACCTTTGAATATAAATTTTTGCATAGAATTATAGCAACTAATACCTTTTTGTACAAAATCAAATTAAAAGATACCAAATTATGTACTTTTTGTAAACTTGGAGAAGAAACCATTGAACACCTGTTTAATGAATGACCAATAACTTTTCAATTGTGGCATTCTTTTTCCAATATTGTGAAACTTGTTTTTGTTAATTTTGATCTCAACAAAGAGAATGTGTTTCTTGGTTGCAAACATGAAAGTTTATTATTGAATCTGCTAATCATAATTACAAAGAATTATATATACAAATGTAAATTAAATGAAACAAAACAAAACAAAATATGATTGAGTTAAAGAATAAAATAAAGAAATACCAATTTCTTGAAAATCATATTGCAAAGAAAATGATAAAGTCCAAGTTTGTGAAAAATTTTGGTCTCTTTTACTTGTAATATTTAACTAAGTGTTGTTTTCATATTATCTATGTTTAGTTTAGAAAAAAGAAATAATTTATAAATTATGAGCAAATTTATTTCTTTAAAAAAATTGTATTAAAAAGTAAGTCATGATACATATTGTAGCAAAACAGATGAGTGAGTATTAATTAGTCAGAGATTATTTTTGTATATTGCTATTTTTTCCCTTATATATTCTGTATTTACCCCTTGATACCATTGTCAGGTGGTAGTGTAATGGGGTGTGTAAAATCATGACTATTGAAAAACAAATAAAAGATAAAAAAAAAATGTTTCCTGTCCGATAATCCATGGTAATTTATCCATTTCCATTGACTTTTGCGTGGAAAATCAAAGTAAGTAGTATTTGTGACGTCATAAATAAAACGCAGGAACGTAAATTTTCAAAAAATGGCTTATTTCCAATTTAGTCTATATATTAGCTATGTTTTATTGTGATATTGGTCAATAAAGCCTAATTTGAAATTTAAGCTAAAAAGGGGGGCCATGTTAGGACCTTACCGAACCTACTCCTTTGGAATCATTAACATTTTAAAGGGGTGAGACTTGCT